>NC_134398.1:137187413-137404245 GCF_050003625.1 Haematobia irritans | reverse complement strand
TGTCGTTTTTTTATGGTGATGGGGGTATAATAAGTTTGTCATTCAGTTTTCAACACATCGAAATATCGATTTTCGAATATATATATATATATATATATATATATATATATATATATATATATATATATATATATATATATATATATATATATATATATATATATATATATATATATATATATATATATATATATATATATATATATATATATATATATATATATATATATATATATATATATATATATATATATATATATATATATATATATATATATATTATATATATATATATATATATATATATATATATATATATATATATATATATATATATATATATATATATATATATATATATATATATATATTATATATATATATATATATATATATATATATATATATATATATATATATATATATATATATATATATATATATATATATATATATATATATATATATATATATATATATATATATATATATATATATTCTTTTGAGGTTAGGATTTTCATGCATTAGTATTTGACAGATCACGTGGGATTTCAGACATGGTGTCAAAGAGAAAGATGCTCAGTATGCTTTGACATTTCATCATGAATAGACTTACTAACGAGCAACGCTTGCAAATCATTGAATTTTATTACCAAAATCAGTGTTCGGTTCGAAATGTGTTTCGCGCTTTACGTCCGATTTATGGTCTACATAATCGACCAAGTGAGCAATACGTAAATAAGCAAAATTGCCGCATTTGGAGTGAAGAGCAACCAGAAGCCGTTCAAGAACTGCCCATGCATCCCGAAAAATGCACTGTTTGGTGTGGTTTGTACGCTGGTGGAATCATTGGACCGTATTTTTTCAAAGATGCTGTTGGACGCAACGTTACGGTGAATGGCGATCGCTATCGTTCGATGCTAACAAACTTTTTGTTGCCAAAAATGGAAGAACTGAACTTGGTTGACATGTGGTTTCAACAAGATGGCGCTACATGCCACACAGCTCGCGATTCTATGGCCATTTTGAGGGAAAACTTCGGAGAACAATTCATCTCAAGAAATGGACCGGTAAGTTGGCCACCAAGATCATGCGATTTGACGCCTTTAGACTATTTTTTGTGGGGCTACGTCAAGTCTAAAGTCTACAGAAATAAGCCAGCAACTATTCCAGCTTTGGAAGACAACATTTCCGAAGAAATTCGGGCTATTCCGGCCGAAATGCTCGAAAAAGTTGCCCAAAATTGGACTTTCCGAATGGACCACCTAAGACGCAGCCGCGGTCAACATTTAAATGAAATTATCTTCAAAAAGTAAATGTCATGGACCAATCTAACGTTTCAAATAAAGAACCGATGAGATTTTGCAAATTTTATGCGTTTTTTTTTTTAAAAGTTATCAAGCTCTTAACAAATCACCCTTTATATATACACTTGTGGACAAACAATTAAGTCACTCTGGTTGACATTTCTATTTGGTTACATATAACGGGTTCTCTCACAACTATTTTCGCTTCCAATGCAACAATGTTGGAGTACCGCTACTCGTGCGTGCTAATCATCTAAATTTTGTATTATATGTGTTGCGCTGTTGAAGTAATTAGCAAGCTTTTCCAAATAGCTTGGAATTTGGTTGGACATACAATTAAATCATTTTATTTTTGAGAGGTAATTATGCAAATTTATCGTTTTCTTTGCAAAATAAATAAATAATTTTAACTTCTCAGAACATTCTTAAACACCCACGCAGAAATTTTCGGTATTATGGGCAAAAAGAAAAGTTCGACTCCTGTTGAAAGGAAGATTATCTGGACGTGCTACGAAAATGTGGGTTCTGTGGCAAAGGTTGTTAAAACCCTTAGTCTTTCACGTGGACAGGTTGTTAATGCCATTAAACATTACAAACAATTTACCACATTCAACAACTTGCCTCGAAATGTGCCCGAAAAACTTCTGCTGCCGATGACCGGTTAATGGTTCGAATGAGAAAAGCTGATCCTTTTTTCACATCTAGCCAAATAAGGTCGGAAATGGAACAGAAATATAACGTTATAGTTTCCTCAAGAACTGTGAGAAGACGGTTGGTTGAAAGTGGACTACATGGTCGAATTGCCAGACGTAAACCTAATGTAACAAAAAGGAACTTGATTCAGCGCCGGCAGTTTGCTAAGAAATTCTGCAAATATGACCATAATTTCTGGAAATTGGTGGTATGGAGCGATGAATCCAAGTTTAACGTGTTCGGAAACGATGGTAGACCATTTGTTCGGCGGCCAGTTAATTCCGAACTCAAGCCTAGATACACCAAAAAAACGGTAAAGCACGGTGGCTCCTCAGTTATGGTTTGGGGGTGTTTTACATCCTCCGGTGTTGGTCCATTAGTAAAAATCGAAGGAAAAATGAACGCGGATATGTATCGGGAAATTCTGAAGGATAATTTAGATGGTGAGTACGCAGAGAATTTGCCGCTAGCTTGGATCTTTCAACAAGACAACGACCCAAAGCATACGTCGCGGGTCGTTAAATCTTGGTTAAATGAGAACAAAATAAAGGTACTTGAGTGGCCAGCGCAAAGCCCCGACCTTAATCCCATAGAAAACTTATGGGGAATAATAAAACGAGAAGTTTCTATTCGGAAACCGAGAACTCAGGAAGAATTACAGCAAGTTAATCAGGAGGAATGGTACAATATCACTGCTGATAAGTGTGAGTCACTGGTTAAAACTTTACCTAATCGTTGTGCAGCAGTAATTCGCCAGAAGGGTTATCCCACCAAGTATTAGAACTAACATATAGAATAAGAAAAAAATATTTTTTTTAAGGAGAAATAGCCATACGATTTGAAGCGACTTAATTATTTGTCCACCCTAATGTTAAGATATCATTAAACTAGATACATAACCACACTTAATATGTAATGAATACATTTTTTTCTATTAAATATCGTTTGCGACACTCGTTCTGAATAAAACGAGGTGATTTTGGTTAGAAATTTAAAAAGAATTTGCTTGTTATTTTAATTGAAGAATGTAATTTGTAGTATGACTTAATTGCATGTCCATAAGTGTATATATATATATATATATATATATATATATATATATATATATATATATATATATATATATATATATGTATATATATATATATATATTATATATATATATATATATATATATATATATATATATATATATATATATATATATATATATATATATATATATATATATATATATATATATATATATATATATATATATATATATATATATATATATATATATATATATATATATATATATATATATATATATATATATATATATCTATATATATATATATATATATATATATATATATATATATATATATATATATATATATATATATATATATATATATATATATATATATATATATATATATATATATATATATATATATATATATATATATATATATATATATATATATATATATATATATATATATATATATTGGAATTTCTCAACGATAACGCTACTATGCATATATGTTAGGTTAGGTTAGGTATAGTCTGTCCGATATTTCAGGCTCACTTAGACTATTCATTCCATTGTGATACCACAGTGGTGAACTTCTCTCTTATGTGTGCTGCCTGATTCTACATATGTTTAGCTCAATGACCATGCATATAGCACAAACAGTGTCACTCGTCATAAAAGGTGGTACGTTCTTTAAAAAAAAGTGACACACTTTTTACAGGAAAAGTAACAAAGTAACGAATGGTAAACAAGGAAAATGTTCTCTCAAATATGATATCCATCTTTCAATCTCGCTTATTTATTAACACACCGATTATTTCCATAATCTTGTAGGGGTTTGGATTCAAATGTATAAAAAATGATACAATATAAATAAAAAATGTGCCAGAGAATAAAAAATGGCATTGGAAATGGGTGTTCGATCGAAACTGGGTTGAACCATGGACCCTTTTATGTAAGGCGGGCATGCTAACTACTACATCATAGTGGCTCACATCTCAATGATATGGCCCTCATTCTTATAGTTGATTTGACTTATGTTTGAATCCACTTGAAAAGGAATCAAAGAATATTAACGCTAACATAACTGAAGGACATAAAGTGCTTTTGGAGTCGAAGCATTTGCAAAGAAGGATCGGATCTTCCCGCCTCATGTTGATAGACATACATCCAAGCCCGAATTCGGATTGTTGGGATTTTTAATATTATCTTCACGATTCTCAATATCCTACACGTATTGTCAAGTAGGTCCAGGATTGGTTCTAAAACTCCTTCCATATGATCTGCATCACATGGAAACAGTGCAGTTACAGGGGCATTGATACTACCAAGTTACTGAAAAGAAATTTCCAGATACCGATGTACACAAGTCTGACACATGTTTCATCGCTGACCAATTCGAATATCCATAGCTTTTAGTATAGATCTGATGGGGGATGATTCTTTTTGGCATTGGTAATGGGGTGTTCGTTCCATCCATCAACAGTGACTATTATATGGCGTTAATGGAGCGTTTGAAGGTCGAAATCGCGGCAAAGCGGCCCCATATGAAGAAGAAAAAAGTGTTGTTCCACCAAGACAACGCGCCGTGCCACAAGTAATTGAAAACGATGGCAAAAATTCATGAATTGGGCTTCGAATTGCTTCCCCACCCACCGTATTCTCCAGATCTGGCCCCCAGCGACTTTTTCTTGTTCTCAGACCTCAAAAGGTTGCTCGCAGGGGAAAAAATTTGGCTGCAATGAAGAGGTGATCGCAGAAACTGAGGTCTATTTTGAGGCAAAAGCGAAGGAGTACTACCAAAATGGTATCAAAAAATTGGAAGGTCGTTATAATCGTTGTATCGCTCTTGAAGGGAACTATGTTGAATAATAAAAACGAATTTTGACAAAAAAAAAGTGTTTTTCTTTGTTAGACCGGGGACTCATCAGCCAACCTGGTAGATCTGCCTGGAAGAGATAACTCAATTTTGTTCCCTTTATGTTAACTTCTTATGGAGGAAACATATGGGAATGTTCTTCATAAAAATTGAATCATCTTAACTCTGTGCATCATCTTTTTTCCCTTATACGAGTATACGGCCGTAAGTTCGGCCAGGCCGAAGCTTATGTATCCTCCACCATGGATTGCATAGAAACTTCTTCTAAACACTGCCATCCAGAATCGAATTAGTTTTTTTTACACTATTATTATTTAGTTATTCATTCACACACTACCAGATATACAAAGATCTTTTAAATTACAGTTTGTGATTAATGTTGGTAAGATAGTAAATGTAATCTACGATAATTTATAAATTATCGCCCATGTTCGGATATCCACTTCAATTCCACTTCCACTATTCACGTCAAATCCACGAACGTGAAAATTTTGTGTTCTTAATTCCACGTTATTTTTTGAACTTTTCTGTAACCAGCTGGGTTGCACAAATCATCCAAAAATTCACTAAGGCGGAAATCAAAATAAGTGGAATCAATAGACTTATTATAATTTATTATTTTTTTTTAAATTAAAAATGACGCAGTTCTAATAAAACTCATGTATTAAATATAAAACATTTCAAATTTTTTACGCGAGTACTTTTTAAACAGGAAATACACCCATCTTGGACATAATTCAACTTTCACCAAGACTTGCAAGTGAATTGATTTCACGAAAATTCCGGTGAAAGTGGATTGTAGGACACGAAAATCGTGGAATTGATTCACATTCACCTGAAAGAGGATTTGGGAACCTGGGCATATAATTAATAAATTAATAATTAACATAGATAATTTTCAAAATTGTTAAAACAACTTGAATTGCGGTAACGCATGCCGATGGCAAGGTATCTTAAAACCTCCTAACACCGTCTTCTAAATTGTAAGTAAGTCCATACGTGGTATATATTAAATCAATAAAGACCGATTAAATACGTATATAATTCAGTTCAGTTCTATAGAAATAAAAATTTTCTATAGAAATCAAATTTTGACAAAATTTACTATAGAAATAAAATTTAAAAAAAAATTTCTATACAAATAAAATTTTCACAAAATTTTCTATAGAAATGAAAATTTAACAAAATTTTCTATAGAAATAAAATTTTAACAAAATTTTCTATATTGACAAAATTTTTTTTTAGAAATAAAATTTTGACAAAATTTTAAAAATAAAATTTTGGTAGATTATTTTTGGCTCGAGTGGCAACAATGAACCGATATGGACCAATTTTTGTGTGATTAGAGATCGGCTATATATAACTATAGACCGATATGGACCAACACCACGTTCCAAATTTGAGCCGGATCGGACGATTTTGCTCCTTCAAGAGGCTCCAGGGGTCAAATCTGGGGATCGGTTTATATGGGGGCGATGTGGGCCAATTTTTGCATGGATGTTAGAGACCATATACTAACACCACGTCCCACATTTGAACCGGATCGAATGAATTTTGCTCCTCCAAGAGGCTCCACAGGTCAAATCTGGAGAACGGTTTATATGGGGGCTATATATAATTATGGACCGATGTGGACCAATTTTTGCATGGTTGTTAGAGACCATATACTAACACCATGTACCAAATTTCAGCCGGATCGGATGAAATATGCTTCTCTAAGAGGCTCCGCAAGCCAAATCTGAGGGTCCGTTTATATGGGGGCTATACCTAAAAGTGGACCGATATGGCCCATTTGCAATACCATCCGACCTACATCAATAACAACGACTTGTGCCAACTTTGAAGTCGATAGCTTGTTTCGTTCGTAAGTTAGCGTGATTTCAACAGACGAACGGACGGAAATTCTTAGATCGACTCAGAATTTCACCACCAACCAGAATATATATACTTTATGGGGTCTTAGAGCAATATTTACGTTTAAATTCAGCAACCCAATTTTTTACTGTTGCATATGAAGGAGCACTTTCACCTAACACATTCACTATGTCATTATGAATTTCTTGTCCCGCTAAACCTTTTTTATGTAAATAATTAATGACGGCACGCATTTCTAATTTTTCCATTGTAAAAAAATTGCAGATGCGTCTTTTTTGAACACCTGTTTCTATATGAAGGAGTAGGCAGATCGAAACAAAATTTAGCATGTGTTCATTACAGAGATGGAAGTTTCCAAAGCACTTAACTTTTTTCTGTTTATACCGCGCTTTTTGTGCTAGGCTAAGAAGTTTCCGAACTGCCCTCGTATCTATTCAGCCAATTTCTTTAAATACCCAAGGACCCAATTCCTTTAAATAAGCCCTCGTGCATCTATTGACATTCCTCAGGCCTTTACTGATCATTGTCTTACTCTCAGTAGTTTCCTGTTTCTGATATGGGTCGGGTTTCCCCATCGGCTGTTCGTGATTTCCTTTTTCGTTGAGTTCTCCAAAATTGGTCACATGTATGGAAACAGAATTTCGGTGTTTGACCTATCACGTATACTCCCAATATACCAAAAACGTACAACAATATAAATTTTATCAACCCTGGCCCTAATTAAAAGCATTTGTACAGAAATTCGTTTGGTTAATGCAGAGCAACTCAAAAACACGCTTGCAGAATTAGTCAAGGAAGCATAAACAGTAATTGTCACTCACACTTTGAAGAGTAGCAGTTTAAGGTACACGGAATTTCTTCAAGAAAATATTTGGGTACCACATTATTGTGACGTAATACTGACAATTTAGAAAATGGTCGAATTGAAGCATATCAGTAACGACTCATTCTAAAACTTGTGGGATTATGGGCCTTGAAAGAGAATTACATTTTGTCAATCAAGATGAAAATTTAAGGGAATATGAAAAGTTTTCTGGTTAACAATATTAACACATTGGATTATTCGAGATTGTGTTAATGCTATAGATTATTATTGTTGTGGAATACAACTTACCTGGGTTTGCATACTGCCATAATTCATAGTGGGGTGATGGTACGACTGGGACATTGGCATTAATTCCCCATATGAATGTGCTGTTCCACCAACTCCAACACTACCACCATTATTGAAAAGACTAGCATCTAAGCTATCCATGCCATAAGTGGTCGTATTAGCAACGGCTGATGTGGAGGCACCACTACCACTATGTGGCATTTCAATGGAAGTTGGTTGACCATACAGACTAGGCGCATTGGAAGTTGTTTGCTGATGATAAAATGTACTGGCAGCATTTTGTTGGTGCATTTCGGCTGAAGTGTTGTACGCAGGAGAAGCATAGCCAGAACTGTAGTTTGATTGTGGTTGCAAATGTGATTGATAATAGGCTGTTGATGTTGCTGTACCCGTGGGCACTACAGCAGCTGGCGAGTAGGGATTTTGTTGCTGCCTATTTTCCATTTCCAATCGCATCAACGTATGAATAAAGTGAGTACGCACACGAGCGGGATTAAATTCCACACGACCAATAGTATTGCCGCAGGCATCGCGTGAACAACCGCAGGGAAACATATCACGATCCACTTGACATTTGATGCCGGACTGTGAACAGGAACAAGTTTCCGGGTCGCAAAAATCGCGACATGAACAACCACATACTTCGCGACTATTCCGTATATCTCGACATTCAGCCTTTTCACTGGGATCGATTTTGCGTATACCCGCTGCCTTAAGGATGGTTCGCCTCTGTTTTGGCGAGACTGGCTGTAGGAAACCATTTGATTCTCCATCGAGATCAGAACCGCTGCCCTCACTGAGATAATCTTCTTCTGATTCTTCACTATCATCACTGGATGAACCACGGGGATTTATTTCTTGTAGTTGCATACGATGGGCCCGCCTAAGTTCTGCAGCATGTTCGGCTAGGCTTAGCGTTTTAAAACCAACGTGTCGCGCCCCCATGCCCAGAGTACAACCGCCAGCTGAAGGCACACAACTGAATCCTTGTTGTCGAGGAAAATAATAGACGTGAACACTATCAAAATTAATAGAGCGCTTTGGTTTCTTGTGTACATTTCCAATGACACTGCTGTTACCACTACTTAGCGAAGACGTTAATGATGTACCCGCTGATGAAGAGGTAATAGTTCTCAAAGTGTCCACAACGTCGTCATCATCGACCTCTAAACGTCGTTTGAGATTAGATCGCAAAGGTTTTGTTGGTGGCGTTGGTAGGATTTCATTGTCTTTTACAGGATTTCTATGTTGTGCTTGACTAACACCAGCATTGGGCGATTGCGTGGGGGTATTTGCCGAGGATGTCATATTAAGGTGGCTTGTATCCCCTAGGCTAGTGTTGGTCGTATGCAATGCTGACGTCTCACTGCCCAAACCCGAATCGGAACCTTCACCATTGCGTTCATCCTTCTCTGGTGTTTCTCCATTTTGGTTGGGCATTTTGGTTGAACTTGCAGTACTACACGAAGGTTGCTCATTTCTATGGTTTGTTTCATTTCGCAGCCACAGTAAATCATCATCGGCAGCTGTTGTGGTTGTGGTAGTTGTATCCTCATCTTGAGATTGACCGCTAGTATTGAGTAAACTCAGTTCTTGCAAAGCTGATATTTTGTCAGCAGCAAATGCTTCTTGTTCCTCACATGCTATGGCTAAAGGATCATCACTCGTATTGGCAGCATCTGTACTATCCATGTTTAGCATGGAACTATTTTCTGGTGTATTGTAGCTAAGGACTACAACTTCGCTATCTGTATGCAAGTGAGAAAAAGAAGAAATATAAGAAAAAATTAATAATACTGGAAGAATAAACAATGCTGGCAAAAAAAATTAATCGAATGTAAAGTTGTCTTCATTTCGTCTTAGAATTTGAAGAGTCAATGATCTACAAATCTGCATAGAAAATTTGCAGGAAAGGCATAACCAAAATTCATTCAAAATAGTTTTTATGGGCGGAACCCAATTTTCTGTTTATGAAGTTAGGGAAAGCTTTGCCTTTTCTTTAACATACCTGGAAAATTATCCAAATCTAAATAGGTTTCAGCGCTATCTTCTTCGCCTGATATAGATGATATTGTTTCAGCCATTTCCTCGGGTTCGTCTCCAATCTCAGAAACCGCCGTTACAACTTTATCATCATCACAGCTTTCATTTAATTTCTCACTTTCTCCTAAATCTGATAAAATTTTATCGTTTGTTTTATCTTTGTCAACTTCGTTTCCACACTCCTCGTTTTCTTTATCCATGGATCCATTGAGTTCTAAGTCATTATCACATCTACTATCTTGAGAACAATTGTCAGCGTCATCTGTTTCAAAGTTTGCTGAGTTATTTAAGGGTGATGATGTTACTGTGGGATCATTTCGAAAATCATCCAACTCATCATCAATAGGCGTGGCTACAGCATTATTGCGATTGAAATCATGAGTAATTACCAGACTACGGTCTGGTGATTTCTTAAGTTCCACTATTTCTTTTACTCTACTTGAGGAATCTTTGATGGGCTTCTTTAACATAATACTACTCTCAATTTGCGTCTCTATGTCATCATCATCGGAATCTAAATTTCTCAATTCACACACATCATTTGGGTGTGATGCAGCTAATGCTGTTGATGTGGAAGCTGAAGTAGAAGACATTGATACTGATGAAGATGATGTTAATAAGGGGTTTGTTGGAGTAGTAGTGACGGTGGCTAACTTTAACGATGAATTTTGATTTGTTGATTGGTTCTCTGTTGTTTCTTCATTATTTGATCCCAGATTATTGCTTGAAGTTGTATCACTTTGGTGATTCTCACCTTGATGTTTTAAATGATCTGCGGTTTCCATTTTAACGGTTTCTTCTGATGATGACGATGAGTCTGCTGGTGTATTCGATCCAAAATTAGCATTCTTCTGTATATAGGTTATAAAGTTTTTTATGGGTGTAAACATTCTCCAATGGAAGCAGAGATGTTTTTTAGTGTTTGGTGCGTCTTTGTAGAATTATTTGATGAAAACTACTATGGATGCTCAATTCTCTCCTAGGAGAATAGGCACCCTCTTCTCTTCACCTGTGTGGACCTTGGCGGAGATTTATTACGCTCTAAATCATACAATTCCAGTAAAAACATTGGTAACTGAAAACAATAATAAATAAGAAGAAAAAGACGAACAATCAATGGAATGATAGTGATGAGGTTATATGTAAAATGATATCATTTATAAATCCAAGAAAAAGTGGGTTAGAAACAATTTTCATTCGAAGTATTTATTATTAACGGCCATTTTCACATAGCTCCGTAAATTATATATCTACTCTCCGGTTAACGTTAATGGACACAATTTTAGCAATTAAGTTCCTAACTGGCTATCGTATTACTAACGGATCTTCATGAAAATGTGTAAATGCTAAATTGTTTCAAATTAAAGAGGAACCTCCAAAATTGTTTTGTAATTCTGAAAATTATGTTCTTATTATATAAAGGAGCGAATTCCGACATATGAGATACGATAAATAATCACATTAGACTCAATGGTCTATGTGAGCCAGGAAAAAGGCGAGATGCAACATAGTGATACTACGCATAGTCTAGAAGATAATAGGAACTAAAATTGATTTGTCTTCGTGATAAATAAGTACCAAATATTTGGTGATATACATGTGTTATCATATATTGCCCATACTGTCTGTGGCTGTGTATGGTAGACAGGGCGCATCTTGTACAAAATTGATTTCATATTGGTTTCGAAAAAACGACAGTCGAGGCAGTTGGCATTTCAAACAATCGTGTGGATCATTGCCTGCACAAAATTTGTGTGCTGGAGGGAATTTCTACTTATCTTTGTCACAGCCGCCTCAGAAGTTTCAGACGGATTAAAAAGGTTGGTGCATCCCTGAGCCCAATTTAACGAGTTAAAATGAGTCTGTTTTAAAAATATAAAAATAGTCTTTAAGGCTAAAATTAATTTTAAAAAATTTGTCAATCCAAAAGTATTATGTCATGGGGTTTTCTATTTGAAAGATCGTTTATTTTGTAAGAGAACAAATACATTCATTTTCAAAAATGAGTATTTTTAGAATTTAAAATTTCTTTCGTTTGTAATGCGAAACAAAGATTCTCTATGTGATAGGGAAACTTTTCCTCGGCATTCAACTTTGGGGCTTGATCTACCAATCTTAATTAAAAGAAAGTATTCACCTTATTGTCACCTTATTGTCATTTCTTGTCACATCCCTATTATCCAACATGATTCTTCAAGGCTTATATTTGTTATTGTGGTACCTTTTATGAAAAGTTTAAATATAGGTAGTGTCAAAAAAAAACATAACAGTTCTTATCTACAAGTCTTATCAATTAGTTGCTAAGCTAGAAATATTTTGTCTATATGCATGATGCGCTTTAATACCATTACTACAGAAAACAAGATTGTCAAAATAACTAAAATAGAACATAAAATTAGGGTTGTAGTCAGATTAATTTTACTCTAATTTTGAAAAGTTAAATTTTTGGACTATTTAAAATTTGTTACATTTCTTTTTTAAAAGCATAAACATTTGGAATATGAATAATGAAACGTAAGGTTTCAGACAATAAATTCCGGAAATGAATATGCTGAACTTCAGTTTCTACCTGTATGATATCTAGGTGCGTTTGGGTGTGTCTGCAAACAGATGTGAGACAAACCCTTAAACTCGTTATTGTGCGGTTTAATTATAAACCCAGTATTTACCATTCGTTTTTTATTCTAGAAACCTGGATTTATAAACCAATTTTCCTCCAATATCTATTATCAAGTAGATATCAATTCTTCAAATTTCCCCGTTCTAGCAACGAGCCCTATGTTCACTACTATCGATGGTCACATCTATTCGAACTAATATTACTCTTGGTAAAAGTATTATCCCCCCTCTGTAATGCTGGTAACATTTCAGAGTTTTTTAAAGCTCCTCTAAGTGGTTTCACTGCAATGTGAAATGCCGTTCGGACTTGGCTATAAAAAGAAGGTACGTAGTCGTTGAACTAAACATGGAATCGGTCAGCACTCAGTGATAAGAGAGATACTCACCACTGTGGTATCACAATGGACAATGAATAGTCTACGTGATACTGAAATATCGGGCTGTCCCTATACCTAACCCAACCACTAAGTAGGAAGTCGTCACAATATATGTTGTGTTATTGTACTTCACCTCATACACAAACGTTCGATACAAAAATTTACAAGCCACAAAAAGCATTTGCATTTGAGTTAAAAAAAAAACTTATTCACGATTGGAACCTAAGAACGGTGGCTCGAAACAAAGTTTGGCATAAGAAGCTGGTGACTGTCAATGGGGGCTATTCGATAGTTTTCATCCAGCCTTGCGAACTGTAAATGCGAATTATTATCGTGAAATCAGTTTGGATACTCATTTGGAGTCATGGAGTAGTTCATAAAAGGCTAAAAAATGTGCCACGGCTCTCTAAATCGAGATGCCTATCGGATGAACTTTTCCATTTGTGCTATTAAAAAAAAAGCTTATGCAAGGGAAAAACCGATAGTTTGTATTTGTTACTTCGCTTTTTTGGCGAACTCAGACCAATAGCCATAGTAAAAGGTGGTCCTATTAGGGAAAAGTGAAAAGATTGCGAAATATATGTTACTCCCAAATTGCTTTTCCAATTGAATCAATAATAGGGACGTGTAAATTGTTAAGACTTCGTGTCAGCTAGCCTGTAGAAAGCATTTTTTTTATCAAATATGTATTGGTCAAGCGTACTTAAACTCAAATACCCAATGCAATATTTTCTACACTGCAAACGGCAGGTGAGGTAATGGAATTTATCCTTATTGCCTTGAAGAGGAAAGCTCACAAAAAATCACCGAATTACATAGAATAACTAAGCAACAAAAATAAGGAAATTTACCTTTTACAGCCCATAACGACGACGCTTGGCCAAACCAAAAGAAAATTTCAACTAAAAAGGGTCAAAATAAAATTAGATAAAGGCAAATATAAAAGAATGCATATTTTTCTCATACCCGTTCTTGTTAATAACAAGTGCACTGGAAAAACTCGTTGAAATTAACTCCCAGCTCTATTTGTTGCTTCTAGAAGAAAACATATTTTTTTACTATTGCATATAATTTGCAACAAAATGCAGCAATGAAGATCCTTCGTTACACCAGCAAATGAAGCCAGAGTCCGGTAAAAAAGCAACAACAAATGTTATAAATGCACCTCTTCTTTTGGGTACGGTACGTATACGCAATGAGAGGCACATACACAGGAGACGATTGACAACGACGAGATGTATGAAAATTTGCGTATGTATGCTGATAACTTTCCCGACAGGAGGAACGGGGCTACCAACTTCACAATTCGTTTATATAGCGCGGTGTATTTTCTTTCGGAGTTCTAGTAAGTTTTATGTTTTACATTCTCATTTCAATAGACCAGGCTTTCTTATATTTCTTAATTTTTTGTTTAATATTGCTTTTTCACATCTATTCGTCACTTTGATTTGTTCGCAAAGCTCTTTTGTTCTCGGTTTGTTTTAATTGAATTCAAAAGAGAATTGCTTTACATTTTTTTGCTTCGCGACAATATAATTCTATTCTTATTTTTCAACAGATTTCTTTGCGTGATTTTTTCACCGTTTTTTGCTTAATTCTATTTCGGATACCAGTTACCCATTAACCGCTACACTAGTAGTTGGTAGATCAATATTAGTATGGGAAGAAGAATGGGTATTTCAAAAAAGTACTCTTTACGGCAAGGGTTTTCGGGTACTCATTAATTCTACGTGTGTGTACACATTCACATCGACTAGGCGTATAAGCACACACGCTCGACGAACAAATAGAATACAAAAATTTCTGTTTTCTTGCATGATAAAACTACTACCCTGCCAACATTTTTTGTATTTGACGGCGCTTCTGAGAATCCCCAACACGTCGAAAACAGTCATATACGATATTCAAAACTCGTTGCAAAAGTGCCTTCAAATTGAGAAGTTGTACCATGCCAAGTTACTACAAAAGAGCGTCGCATGGGTCCAATTATAAGGTGCCTTTTTAGATAAATTTGGAACGACGCCAATAAGAGCCCCTTCAAACTATTAGAAAAAGTAAATTTTAAGATAAGGGCTGTTTTCTTTTAAAGGTGGGTATTAAGTTCGAGTTTAAGGTGAGTATTAAGTTCGAGTTTAGCCGCTAAAATCGCTAAAGTGAAAACTAAATCAGTAAGAAAAATGCATGAAATTATACATATTTGTTGCAAATTTTATTACAACTTGATGGGGAAAAGCCCAAAGCAAATTTTCACAAAGTTTGTATCCCTTAAAATGGATTATTAAAGAAAAGTAATCGTGAAAAAATCATGTTTTTAGCGGCTAAACTCGAACTTAATACCCACCTTTAGCCGCTAAAATCGCAGCAGTACATATTTATAACTATTTGAGCATTTCATACATTAAAAATTTAAGATTTCATTTGTTTTCTGTGATTGTTTTTAAACAGCTGATGACAGTGTGTCATATTTTTTCCTTGGACACATAATAGGGCTGTTTTCTTTTTGCACTGGATACAACATTTGTATGGGATATCCAGAACATCGTTGCACTGGTGTTCTATCCAGAACATCTCATCAGTGCAAGTCGCGCCGATATTGCCAGATTGTGTTTTGATAAAGTGACGCATCATCGATTCACAATAGCACTTTATTGTGACTAATTTATCGAAAAACATGAAATTCAAAGTGGTATAGTGTCATTAATAATCGCAGCAGTAAATATTTATTAGTAATTGGAGCATTTCATACATTAAAAATGCAAGATTTCACTTCTTTTCTGTGATTGTTTTTGAACAGCTGATGATAGTGTTGCATATTTTTGGAGATGTCCTGGATAAACGAGTACTCTGTTTTCTTTTAGTCCTTCACGGCTTAGGGTATCCAGTGCTAAAAGAAAACAGCCCTAATGTCAGCGTCGTTCCAATTGCATAGGATAGATGTTGTTGATGTCTTTATGTAGGTATCTAAATCATTTCCCGCAAATATTTAAAATTCTTTCTTACACATCATGTGCTTGTTTTCCTTCACGATGATCCTTGGACCATTGATCTTAACTTCGTCGCAATTTTTATAGTTTTGGAAGTTTTTATTGTCCTTATATAGATATCCACATTTTTTCCCGCGTCAAATTTAATATTCTTTCTGGATTTTCAGGCTTAGAATTGCGCCAGAAATAAAAATATTTTAAAATTAAAATTATTTTTTGCAAATCAGCAGATTGTTTTCTAATGAGATGAGTCGTTTTTTACCGAGTATTGTAATTGGTACAAAAAGTAATCGTCGTCGTCGCCTCTCTACAGGAATATCAAATTAGTGGCGAGGCGACTAAAAGCGACAGACTTCAAAAAGCGAGGGCGAAAACGAAGGCGGCAGTATGAATAAGGGTGCTAATTTGGAATATGCTCTGAATGAATATACTCTTTTCAAAATATATGTCAAATTTCGGATAAAAATTTCATAGAAAAAACTAATACACAAATGCTTTGAAGAAAATAACTTTAACAGCCAATTTCTCATATCCGAAACGAAAGGTTTCGTTCGACTGAAATGTCAAAAACAGCTGATTTTCCTTTATGCGCTTTACAGACTATCAGTTATTCCGGACGACAGTGCTCGTGTCGAACATATCCCATATATTGTGCACATTATAAGTTAAGTCCGAAGGCATAATCGATACTGCTGCATGTTTATGGGATCGATAACACATTTACCGACTATTTAGTCATCGCCGACAAGTCGTATCGATCCGACACACTGTAAGATTCTTTACAAACATCGACATTCCGTCCGGAATAACTGATAGTCTGTAAAGCGCATTATAAATTCAGCTGGTTTGGACACCCTAGTCGAACGAAAGCGTTCGTTTCGGATATGAGAAATTGGCTGTAATTTATTTGCACAAACGTTGAATATATTTGAATTTAGAGTAAAGCTGAGTACTATGTTCAATTTTCAGGCTGAAACCAGTTTGTTTTCACGGTTACTTTTTTAATTAATTAATTTAGAAATATAAAATTATTTGCAATTAATTCCTTGGATCTTTTCCATCAATTATTTGGCAAGACTTTATCAAAATACAGTCGTCTTCATAAATATATTTGTACTTTTAATTTAGTGTTTTAGGTGGGTATTAAGTTCGAGTTTAAGCTGAGTACTATGTTCAGTTTTCAAGCTGAAAACCCGCTTATTTTCACGGTTACTTTTTTAATTTAATTAAATTATAAATACAAAATGATTCACAATCAATTCCTTAGATCTATTCCATTCATTATTTCGCAAGACTTTTTATAAATATAATCGTCTTCATATAGATTTTTGTACTTTTAATTTAGTGTTTTGGTGAAAAACTCGAACATAGTACTCACCTTAAAGGTGAGTACACTAAATTAAAAGTGCAAAAATATATATGAAGACGATAACATTTTTATCAAGTCTCTTCAAATTATGGATGGAAAAGATCCAATGTATTGATTGCGAACCATTTAATATTTCAAAATTAATTGATTAAAAAAAGTAACCGTGAAAATAAGCTGGTTTTCAGCTTGAAAACTGAACATAGTACTCAGCTTTATCCGCTAAAGGTGAGTATTAAGTTTGAGTTTAGCCGCTAATTTTCACTAAAGTGAAAACTAAATCAGTAAAAAAGTTATAAAATTATACATATTTGTTGCAGATTACATTATAACTTGATGGGGAATATCCCAAAGCAAAATTTCACAAAGTTTGTATTCCTTAAAATGGATTATTAAAGAAAAGTAATCGTGAAAAAATGACGATTTTAGCGGCTAAACTCGAACTTAATACCCACCTTAAAGGTGGGTATTAAGTTCGAGTTTAGCCTCTAATTTTCACTAAAGTGAAAACTAAATGAGTAAAAAACGTCATAAAATTATACATATTTGTCGCAGATTTCATTATAACTTGATGGGGAATATCCCAAAGCAAATTTTCACAAAGTTTATATTCCTTAAAATGGATTATTAAAGAAAAGTAATCGTGAAAAAATGACGATTTTAGCGGCTAAAGGTAAGTACTATGTTCGCTTTTCGCGTTGAAATGTTCGTGGTTACTTTATTAAAACAGTTCAATATAAAGCAGACAAATCAACACAATTGATGCGTGGTTTCTTGTTCCTCTAGATTTCGGCAAGACTTTACAGGAATAAGTTTGTTTTCATTTATAATTTTGAATATTTAAGGAAAAGTAATCGCGAAAATAAAGTGGTTTTCAACTCGAAAACCGAACATAGTACCTACCCTTAACTGTCAAACTAAAACATTTCAACTCGGAGTGAACGGTGCAATTTTTTGGAAAAACAAGTCGGGAAAACAAGTAAGTGGGAACATAGCATAACTTGGCGTGGTACAACTTCTCAATAGTGACGGTTTCTATGAAGTATCGTCAAATTAAAAAAAAATAGCGCTGGCGTAATACTTGAGTAACTGGACAGCGACAAAAAAATCCAAACATGTTGGCAGATCTCTTTCACATATCTTCTATAAAAATGGAAACGAGCCTTATGAACGTATTTACACCATCTTGTTGAGAATTAGTCAATACATACACCAATTTTGTGGTTTATAAACAACTTATCCGCTAGGGACGTTATAAAATAACTTAACCAATAGGTGGCGCTCTTAACGTATTTCGTAGACTAGCAATGGTTGTGAAGACGTAGGTCTCCACCACCGTTGTAAAATAAATTTAAAAAAAATTGTCTATAGAAATGAAGTTTCGACAACATTTTCTCTCTGTTGGTTAAGCTACTCTTGTGGTTTATTCAACGCATGGCTTTAAGCTGAAATCAAAGCAATAAGAAATAAAATTTGGACAAAATTTCCAATAGAAATAATATTTTTATACCCTCCACCATAGGATGAGGGGTATATTAACTTTGTCATTCCGTTTGTAACACATCGAAATATTGCTCTAAGAACCCACAAAGTATATATATTCTGGGTCGTGGTGAAATTCTGAGTCGATCTAAGCATGTCCGCCCGTCCGTCCGTCTGTTGAAATCACGTTAACTTCCGAACGAAGCAAGCCAACGACTTGAAACATACGTTGTTATTGATGTAGGTCGGATGGTATTGCAAATGGACCATATTGGACCACTTTTACGTATAGCCCCCATATAAACCGACCTCCAGATTTGACCTCCGGAGTCTCTTGGAGGACCACATTTCATCCGATCCGATTCAAATTCGGTACGTGACGCTAATATATGTATGTCCTATAACATTAATGCAAAAATTGAGCCAAATCGGTCCATAATTATATAGCCCCCAAATAAACCGAACCCCAGATTTGACCTCCGGAGTCTCTTCAAGGAGCAAATTTCATCCGATCTGATTGAAATTTGGCACGTGGTGTTAGTATATGGTCTCTAACAACCGCGCAGAAATTTATCCATATTGGTCTATAATTATATGTAGCCCCCTCATAAGCCGGTCCCGGATCCGGTTGAAATTTGGCATGGGGATTTAGTATATGGTCTCTAACAACCATGCAAAAACTGGTTCATAAACCAATCCCCAGATTTGATCTCCTCTCTTCAAGGAGCAAATTTCATCCGATCTGATTGAAATTTGGCACGTGGTGTTAGTATATGGTCTCTAACAACCACGCAGAAATTTATCCATATTGGTCTATAATTATATATAGCCCATATATAAACCGATCTCCAGATTTGACCGGAGCCTCTTGAAGGAGCAAAATTTATCCGATTCGGTTGAAATTTGGTACATTGTGCTAGAATGCGGCCGCTAACAACCATGCCAAACTAGGTCCATATCGGTCTATAGTTATATATAGTCCCAGATAAACCTATCCCCAATCACACAAAAATTGGTCCATATCGGTTCGTAATTGTATATAGCCCCCTAGGTTAGGTTACGTTATGTGGCAGCCCGATGTACCAGGCTCACTTAGACTATTCAGTCTATTGTGATACCACATTGGTGAACTTCTCTCTTATCACTGAGTGCTGCCCGATTCCACGTTAAGCTCAATGACAAGGGACATCCTTTTTATAGCCGAGTCCGAACGGCGTTCCACATTGCAGTGAAACCACTTAGAGAAGTTTTGAAACCCTCAGAAATGTCACCAGCATTACTGAGGTGGGATAATCCACCGCTGAAAAACTTTTTGGTGTTCGGTCGAAGCAGGAATCGAACCCACGACCTTGTGTATGCAAGGCGGGCATGCTAACCATTGCACCACGGTGGCTCCCATATAGCCCCCTAATAAAGCGACCCTCATATTTGAATTCGGCTCTCTAATTACCGCGCAAAACTTCATATACCATTACCGGGTCAAGAACTGTTTTTTTTGTCTAATATATATCAGGACTAACTTACAATTTAGAGGACGATGTTAACCCTCTATCACTCATGAACTCCGATTTGTATGATTTTTTGTATTGGAGATGATAACAAAAAAATAAAATACACGTATTTTTTTAATTTTCATTTATTTTTATTATTTGAAGAGAAACTCCCACAAATTGGGTGTGTTGCCAAACATTATTTGCCAAAAAAAAAAAAAAATGTTCAAAAAGAACATTCTACAAACACAATGTGTTTGTCAAATTTATTTGGGATTTTTGTAATTTAGTAGTATAATAGTATAATTTTCTTCAAATTTTGGTAGTTTATTTATATATATGAAAATCTATGTATGCTTATTTATTTTTATATCGTTGTTTTTTTATTGATAATTTTCTGTATTTTGTATGAAATAAATAAGTTTGTTTTGTATTTAACCGTTGCCGTTTTTGACGATTTTTAAAATACAAGCGATGATTTTTCTTGAAATTTTATTGGCAGCCCCGGTTTGCACTATGGATCCCTAGTCGGAAAGGCGTTCCACATAAGAGAAGCTTTGAAATACGCAGAAATGCCACGGTGTGTTGACGCGTGGTGAATCCTGCGGCCGAAAATTTCCCCACAATATTCGGCATTTATTTTGACTTCACAATCGATGAATACATGCGGGGAGCGACTATAGGCCGTAACGGCGGCACCCACCATTACAGTCGACGGGGCATGGGTTCTGGTCAAAAATGTAAATTTTCAGCTGACCTCTTTAATAAGTGAACCACATCATTTTGTGGTTCGGTAATTATACTCAGAGACTGTAAATATAGTCTCAAAATGTATCAAGAGCAAATGTTATTTTTAGATGGCGAACATTTAACATGTTTGTCGCAACCATGTTATTTAATCGGAATTAATTTATTCGGCAAGCATTTTTTGTTTAGCAAGAAAACAACAGTTTTGTGGCAAAGCTGTTTCATGTTCACCGAAAAAAAAAGTAAGAAGAATGAACTAACTCGTACCAAAATTTAACTAAATTGTACTCCCCACTTGGGGATTTCCAAATCTGTCAGCGGTAAATGATAGCAACCCGAAGATGGTTGTAAAACATATTAGCCACCACATACAGGGTGTTGAATCAGAACATTCTCGTCAGTGCGAATAAAACAACATCAACCTCTTCCGGGACATTGACACTCCGAACCTGGGATTTCATCTCTTTCCGCATCTTTATGTATTCGTTCCATTCGCCAATAATTTCATTCTAGAACTATTTTCCAACGTAATTTCTTTCAGTTCATTCATTACATGTGATATGAATTCGTTTTTCAGTTTCCTATACCGTATTGGGAATGGATATCTGCATACGTTCTGGGCAATTGCATGTGCCTTCATAAATATGGATGAAATGATTAAACACGTGACACAGTATCTCGTATCTTCAACGTGGAATCCAAAAAACCCCCACCTCAAAGAGCTTTCACTCAGTTTAAGTACAAGGTGCTTTCCACTACACACGTCCGGAGAATTAACATTTATTGCAAAATCGTCGTTTTTTAAAAAAAAAAAAAAAACAAACAAAAACTTTCAATCCGTTTCATACACAGTTAGAGGCCTACTTTGGATGCTAATTGTATTGTTGTTTTGGATGGGAGAGGACGTTTGCAGGTTTTAGGATTCTTCTGTATGATCAGGGCATTGCTATGAATAGGGCATTGACCAAATGTAACCAATGCCATATATACGCACGCTAAATCCATCATGATACGCTGTGGGACAATAGCTACGACAAAAACAACGATGTTGAGGACGTATATTCAAATGAGGACGGAAGAAAATGTTATGGGAGATTTTGTAATGTGAATAAAATTTGATTAAAACGTTATGGATGGATTTATGAGTAATGGAGTATGGGCCTATTGGTTATACAGGTACATATGAATATTTTTGTGTGTTTGGGAAATTTGAATAATCGATGACCGTTTTCTGATAACGAACACAGACAATTGATCTATTTGCAAAAGAGGCCTTGCGAGGTGATTCCTATTCTAGGGCTATTGGGGTTTGTATTTCAATATTCAAAATATTTTTTGTCTGATCCCCTCAATGTTATGCAAACTTCATAGGATAAACATCCATTGTATAGAGGGCCCATTAACTGTTTATATTTCGTATGAGGGGTTATGTTATAGTCCATGAAATACTGAAGTCATTGACATTATGATCTGTTGTTTATGGCCTTAGAATTAATACGAGGTTAGATAAAACGTGCTAATATCATGAGATGTAAATGTTTAAGCCCTTTTAAGATATGGAAAATATGGAACTCATTGGCGGAGCTAGGTTAGGTTAAAGTGACAGCCCGATTATGTTTCAGGCTCACTTAGACTATTCAGTCCATTGTGATACCACATTAACTAAAAATACCTATTACATATGGGCACTTCTAGTTTTAACCGCTGAACTTTCTCGATTATTTTCTTCTTTTCAACCAACCAGATTGTTCCAAAAACATTAGCAGACTGCTTAAGTTAACGTTTTCCAGGTCCGCCAGCAATCTAAAGCTATATGCCCCTAAAATTTGCTTAAGCCTTACACAAAATGTAGGACACCCAGACAAGAGGTGTTTAATTGACTCCTTTTCCTCCGCATCGTGACAGCTCAGACTTCGCGTCAATAGTTTTTGCAAAATCGCCTATCAGGCAGTGGAGCTAAGGAATTTCTCTGGAAATTCCCCCAGAAATTTTTGAATTTTAAAATGAACAGGTATATACGGCCGTAAGTTCGGCCAGGTCGAACATATGTACCCTCCACCATGGATTGCGTAGAAACTTCTACTGATGACTGTCATCCACAAACGAATTACAATTACAAAATTTTCTATAGAAATAAAATTTTGACAAAATTTTTCTATAGAAATAAAATTTTGACAAAATTTTTCTATAGAAATAAAATTTTGACAAAATTTTCTATAGAAATAAAATTTTGACAAATTTTTCTATAGAAATAAAATTTTGACAAAATTATCAATAGAATTTAAATGTTGACAACATTCTCTATAGAATTAAAATTTTGACAGTTTATTTTTGGCTCGAGTGGCAACCATGATTATGAATCGATATGGACCAATTTTTGTGTGATTGGGGTTCGGCTATATATAACAATAGACCGATATGGACCAATTTTGGCATGGTTATTAGCGGCCATATACTAACACCACGTTCCAAATATCAACCGGATCGGAAGAATTTTGCTCCCCCAAGAGGCTCCGGAGATCAAATCTGGGAAACGGTTTATATGGGGGCTATATATAATTATGGACCGATATGGACCAATTTTTGCATGGCTGTTAGAGACCATATACTAACACCACGTACAAAATTTCAAACGAATCAGATTAATTTTTCTCCTCCAAGAGGCTCCGGAGGACAAATCTGGGAATCGATTTAACAGGTTGGCTGATAAGTCCCCGGTCTAACAAAGAAAAACACATTTTTATGTCAAAATTCGTTTTTATTATTCAACATAGTTCCCTTCAAGAGCGATACAACGATTATAACGACCTTCCAATTTTGTGATACCATTTCGGTAATACTCCTTCGGTTTTGCCTCAAAATAGGCCTCAGTTTCGGCGATCACCTCTTCATTGCAGCCAAATTTTTTTCCCTGCGACCATCCTTTTGAGGTTTGAGAACAAGAAAAAGTCGCTGGGGGCCAGATCTAGAGAATACGGTGGGTGGGGAAGAAATTCGAAGCCCAATTCATGAATTTTTGCCATCGTTCAATGACTTGTGGCACGGTGCGTTGTCTTGGTGGAACCACACTTTTTTCTTCTTCATATGGGGCCGCGATTTGCCGCGATTTCGACCTTCAAACGCTCCAATAACGCCATATAATAGTCACTGTTGATGGTTTTTCCCTTCTCAAGATAATCGATATCCCAAAAAACAGAGGCCATTACTTTGCCAGCGGACTTTTGAGACTTTCCACGCTTCGGAGACGGTTCGCCGGTCGCTGTCCACTCAGCCGACTGTCAATTGGACTCAGGAGTGTAGTGATGGAGCCATGTTTCATCCATTGTCACATATCGACGGAAAAACTCAGGTGTATTACGAGTTAACAGCTCCAAACAACGCTCAGAATCATCAACACGTTGTTGTTTTTGGTCAAATGCGAGCTTGCGCGGCACCCATTTTGCACAGAGCTTCCGCATATCCAAATATTGATGAATGACCAACACGTTCCTTTGATATCTTTAAGGCCTCTGCTATCTCGATCAACTTCATTTCACGGTCATTCAAAATCATTTTGTGAATTTTTTTGATGTTTTCGTCGGTAACCACCTCTTTCGGGCGTCCACTGCGTTCACCGTCCTCCGTGCTCATTTCACCACGCTTGAATTTTGCACACCAATCAATTATTGTTGATTTCCCTGGGGCAGAGTCCGGAAACTCATTATCCAGCCAAGTTTTTGCTTCCACCGTATTTTTTTCCCTTCAGAAAGCAGTATTTTATCAAAACACGAAATTCCTTTTTTCTTCCATTTTTTTCACAATAACAAAAGTTGCTTCACAAAAGACGCTCTATCTCACAAACTAATTGACTTACAGACCTCAAATTTTGACACGAATCGTTTGAAGGTTGGTACTATATAGAAATAGTATGCATTTAACACTAGCGACGCCATCTATGTGTCAGACCGGGGACTTATCACCCAACCTGTTATAAGGGGTCTATATATAATTATGGACCGATATGGACCACTTCTTGCGTGTTTGTTAGAGACCACATACTAACATCACGTTCCAAATTTCAACCGGATACGATGAATTATGCTCCTCCAAGATGTTCCGGAGGTCAAACCTGGGGATCGGTTTATATGGAAGCTATATATAATTATGGACCGATATGGACCAATTTTGGCATGCTTGTTGGAGACCATGCACTAACACCACGTACCAAATTTCAACGGGATCGGATGAAATTTGCTTCTCTTGGAGGCTACGGAAGCCAAATCTGGGGATCGGTTTATATGGGGGCTATATATAATTATGGACCGATATGAACCAGTTTTTGCATGGTTGTTAGAGACCATATACTAATACCATGTACCAAATTTTAGCCGGATCGGATGAAATTTTGCTTCTCTTGGATGCTCTGGAAACCGAATCTGGTGATCGGTTTATAAGGGGGCTATACGTAAAAGTGTTTCGATTTGCAATTCCATCCGATCTACATCAATAACAACTACTTGTGCCAAGTTTCAAGTCGATAGCTTGTTTCATTCGGAAGTTAGCGTGTTTTCAACAGGCGGACGGACGGACGGACATGCTTAGATCGATTCAGAATTTCACCACGACCCAGAATATATATACTTTATGGGTTCTTAGAGCAATATTAGGATGTGTTACAAACGGAATGACAAAGTTAATATTCCCCCATCCTATGGTGGAGGGTATAAAAATAAAAAAAATATATGTGATTGTTTTCTAAAAAAAGTGTTTAATGGAGGAATACGTGGAATTATGGTTCGATCTGACTCAACTGTTATCAAATATGCAACTTTTAATTTCAAAAGTGATTGAAAGTCACTGCTTGGTACGAATAGGGTTAATTGGAATTACTTTTATAAAGGAAATGTTAATTTTAATAATCGTCGTCAAATAAAAATGAATTAATCCTATTAATTATATTCCATTAATTTATATTACTGAATAATTCTGTATTGATCAAGTTAATTGGTGCAATTGATCCTACAAATGATTATTGTGATCGAAATATTTTCTTCTACAAAAATTCTATTTTACAACAATAAAATAAAATAAATGTGTTTCGCGGGAATTTAATTCCTTTAATTTCTTTGTTTAAAAAAAGATTTTCGTGGCATGTGGTTTCTTGACTGCCTGATTAATTGATTATACAGATGATTATTATGATCATAATATTTTCTTCCATAAGCAATCAATTTTATAGCATTGAAATAAATGTGTATCGCGAGAATTTAATTGCTTTATTCAAAAATTGTTTCGTAGCATGCATTTGCTTGACTGCAGTTTCTATTTTCCACTTAAAAAATCATTTTCAATAAAAATAATATTCTAACCATTATCGTCATTTATCAACACCAACCCGTTTTATCCAATTTGTAAATTAGTTTTATTTATTTTGCATTGATTCTTAGATTATCACCAAAAACTAAGGTTCAAGTACAGGTTATCCAAATCAGCAATTGAGACCATGGTGACGAATTGAAATGAAGTCAGATTATTTGTCAAAGATAATAACCTTTAGGAAAATCCAAGTTACCAAGTTAACCAACAACCTAAATTTTGGGACATACTTATGGTGACATTCACAGATGTCTATTGAAAAAGTTAGTGTCCGTAAACTTAACTTTTAACAAAAGATTTTTGGAAGAAAAAAAAAATCATTTTTATTCAATCCAAGATGCTATAGTACAGATAAATATCTGCATAGTGAAGCAGGTATGAACGGAGTAGTGGTATTAAATTCACTAAATCGCTACAGATGGACTTGCATAATGTGGCAATGAGATTCTACATAGATTACTTGCATCACCTCCTTGTCATATTTGTGTTGGAAGCAATATTGTGACAAAGACCATTACAGAACATTATTGTTTTGAGAATTTTTATTAAAGGTAAAAGTTTGTCTTACGGGCTTTTCAGATATACATATTTTGTTGCATAATTTGTAGGTGATTTCATATAAAACAAGGGCATCGTTTTCTCCAAATAATGTAAAGGAGAGTTAAAATATTTTTTCATAACATTTCCATGGATATTGAAGAAGAAACAAGTAAGGAAAGTCTAAAGTCGGGCGGGGCCGACTATATTATACCCTGCACCACTTTGTAGATCTAAATTTTCGATACCATATCACATCCGTCACATGTATTGGGTGCTTTATATAAAGGTTTGTCCCAAATACATACACGGACGAAAAAGACTGTTTTTCATATGTTTGGGTATAAACATTATATGTTTGGAACTCAAATTTTTAAACACAATATTTTTGAGTGCAAACATATAATGTTCATAAACTACCATAATATGTTTGGGACATATATGTTAATATGTTAGAACATATTATGTTTGGGACATAAAATGTTTGTAAATATAATATGCTTGGATTCAAACATATATTAATTTAGAAATAGCGCATAAACATATATGTGTTTACAAAGAGAGACAAAGTGTATGCTGGAAGTAAAATAATGAAAGTAACCAATTGGCGCATTACAAATATATATACACAAAGAAAATTTCATTAAATATAGGAAAAATACTATGTGTGAATATAAACAAGTATAAATTTACATATTATGAGTAAAAATATATATGTTGTGATATAAGACTTCGCCAAAAATTGCTTATGCTTAAGTAAAATATTAAAATGAGTATTCGGAGAGAAAATTCATTCGGAACCAAGATAAAATATATTTGAAAAAAAGAGCATGAGTTTTGTTTATCATTTCAACACTTTAGCACTTTAACAATTTTGATATTGATTCCGAACCAAAGAAGCGGAGAATACAAGTAAGGATGCTTTTAAGACACAATTCTCTTTTAAATGGGGTTTTGTGTACTTGACTCTATGAAGCACATTTCAATTTTTCGCTTTTTCAGCTTTTTTTCATATGGTATAAAATGTCCGTTAAAAACAAGACTTCCAGTAGAAATTATGCTATTTTTCAAGTAAAAAATGTCTTTAAAATTAAGTATTGAAAAACATATCCTACTTTTTAATGATTTTTGCCTTGTAGTCAAGATGCAAAAATGCAACAAATTTAAAGACAGTTTCATTAATTTTAAAGAATTTTTCCGAATTATTAAAGTCAAGTTGACCTTAGTCCAAAAATTTGTTCTTTCATGTTATGATACCCATTTTTAAGTCAAATCACTTAATTATAACGACCATAACAGCTACGTAGCCCAGTGGTTAGTGTGCTGGCTTACAAACTGTGTGGTCCGCTGTTCGAATCCCCGACCGGCAAAAGGTAAAATTGAAAAAAAATATAAAATTTAATAATTTCTTCTACAATGTTTGTATTACAGAAAAAGGTGCTAAGAACTAAAAAAACTCATGGAAGTGAAAAAAATGTGAGGCAATATACAATTAGGCAGAAAAAAACATTTTGAGCACAATATTCTTTGGGAGAAAATTCTTCTCAGCATATAATATTTTTGGGTCCAAAATGCCTCCAAACATATTATATGTTCACATAATAACATATAGTTTTTTGGAAGACAACATTATTGAATTTGGATGGAAAAATACATAATGTTCGGAACTTAGACTACCCAAACATATTATATTGTTTAGGCCAATATGCTTTCGAACATATTATATATTGGAAGAAATCAAACATATAAATGTTTGGGCAATACCCAAACATTTATATGCTCGAAGCAAAATATGTTTGGGAGTATATGTTACAGAAGCGATTTTTTTTGAGGGTGTATACATACATTTAAATATCATTCGATCTGGACAGAATTTGATAGACTTCTACAAAATCTATAGACTCAAAATTTAAGTCGGCTAATGCACTAGGGTGGAACACAATGTTAGTACAAAACAAGTAAGGAAAGTCTAAAGTCGGGCGGGGCCGACTACATTATACCCATATCATATCACACCCGGCAAATGTGTTGGGGGCTATATATAAAGGTATGTCCTAAATACATACATTTAAATATCACTCGATCTGGAAACAATTTGATAGACTTCTATAAAATCTGTACACTCAAAATTTAAGTCGGCTAATGCACTAGGGTGGAACACAATATTAGTAAAAAAATATGGGAAACATTTAAATCTGAAGCAATTTTAAGGAAACTTCGCAAAAGTTTATTTATGATTTATCGCTCGATATATATGTATTAGAAGTTTAGGGAAATTAGAGTCATTTTTACAACTTTTCGACTAAGCAGTGGCGATTTTACAAGGAAAATGTTGGTATTTTGACCATTTTTTGTCGAAATCACAAAAACATATATATGGGAGCTATATCTAAATCTGAACCGATTTCAACCAAATTTGGCACGCATAGCTACATTGCTAATTCTACTCCCTGTGCAAAATTTCAACTAAATCGGAGTTAAAAATTGGCCTCTGTGGTCATATGAGTGTAAATCGGGCAAAAGCTATATATGGGAGATATATCTAAATCTGAACCGATTTCAGCCAAATTTGGCACGCATAGCTACAATGCTAGTCCTACTCCCTGTGCAAAATTTCAATTAAATCGGAGCAAAAAATTGGCCTCTGTGGTCATATGAGTGTAAATCGGGCGAAAGCTATATATGGGAGCTATATCTAAATCTGAACCGATTTCAATCAAATTTGGCACACTTGACTACACTACTAATTTTACTCCTAGTGAAAAATTCCAACCAAATTGGGGTAAAACTCTGGCTACTGGGACCGTGTTAGTCCATATCGGGCGAAAGATATATGGGAGCTATATCTAAATCTAAACCGATTTCAATAAAATTCGGCACACTTGATTATAGATCTAATTGTTCTCCTTGTGCAAAGTCTTAAGCAAATCAGGTTAAACTGTGGCTTCTGGGGCCATATAAGTCCATATCGAGCGAAATATATATGGGAGCTATATCTTAATCTGAACCGATTTCTTCCAAAATCAATAGGGTTCTATTCTGAGCCAAAACATATGCTTGTGCCAAATTTGAAGTCGATTGGACTAAAACTGCGACCTAGACTTTGATTACAAAACAGTGTTCACGGACAGACGGACATGGCTATATCGACTCAGGAGCCCACCCTGAGCATTTTTGCCAAAGACACCATGTGTCTATCTCGTCTCCTTCTGGGTGTTGCAATGAAATGAAATGTCACCAGCGTTACTGAGAGGGGATAATCCACCACTGAAAAACTATTTGGTCGAAAATGGGTTTGAACCCAAGACTCCCAAAATTTACACCTTCGATTGGCCACCGACGATGGTCATGGTGTAGGTCACAGTAACGGTCGATGGTCGCTCCCCGTTCTATTCATCGACCATGTGGTCAAAATAAATACCGAATGTTACCGTTAAAATATACTATTTAAAGGCAGGCAAACATTACACCTGCAGACCAAGGACATTCCAACAGGACTCATCACCATGGCACTCAGCACTCGTCAACCAAGAATGGATTAGAAAAGAGGTTCCTCGTTTCATATATACCACACAATGACATCTGAATAGAGGCGTGCGCGTGATTCACTCGGGCATCTCGCAAGTCGTGAATTAAATTGAAAGTAAATCTTGTGAATATGCGTGAATGGGATTAAACAAAAATGTGTCGTACATGAGTGAAAATGAAATTCTGTTCGTGAATATGCGTGAGTAAAATTTCTTCGAAATTACGTCCACAAAAAATTTACGTTTACGATTAAAATCACTCTAACAAAATTCACGTTCAACTTATGCTCACCGATTCCAATCACATTCACGGTACGTATATTGTTTGATGGTTCGCTGGTGAACCATATTTTTGAATTTTGCTATTTTGATAATGGTTCCGTCGTGGTTTGTGAAAATGTTCCTTGTGTTAATCGTGAGTAATTATTCCAGGGAGTCAATATAGAAATCTCGTATATTTCTTCATGAATGTGCGTGAACGTGAGTAAAATTTCACTCACACATCTGGCATTTTGGAGACAAAGTTTGGCAATAAGAAATACCAATGTACCGATTATCTCAAGTCGACGCATCGATAACAATGGGCCAAAATACCGAAGAACCACTATCATGCAACGTGTGATGCCTTTGTCGGGCATTTAAAGACCCTAATTCGGGCCAAACAACAAAGTTTTTGAACAATTACATTAAAAAAAAAAAGTAAAAAAGATAGCACTTTGTTGCATTATGTATAACCCACTCTGTATATGGAGGATTTAGTAGTTAGTGTATGAAAAATCGTGTTTACGTTATGGGGAGTTCACGTTACCGAGAATGCACTGTATTTAACTTCGAAGCAATTTTAAGGCAAAGGATAACACAATAGAGTGTTTTGTCATGGAACAAACCTAAAAGTGACCTGTATCATAGATGAGAGCCAATAGTTAAATTCATTTCAAACACCTTTAGGGAAAACCACCTTCAGATATATCAAAAAATCTCCTTTGACTGTCTTGAAATGTAACAATCATAGATACATGGCTTTTAGTATTTAATCCACATTAAGGCTTGTTATGAACTATGATAACGATTTCCCATAAAAACCTCAACTTTTACCCTTGTTACATAGGTCCAACCTCCAAATAGTCTAATGCCTATTATTATCTTGAATGAATATCTATTATAGATATACTCGAAAAAAATAACAAAACAACCATGCTAACATAAATGTAAATCAATTTGTAATAAATTTTAAAACCTGTAATAAAATTCAATAACAATATACACAAATAGATTTTCCTTGCATTACATGTTTATTATAATTTTATATGCAAACTCATTGATTGTGCGAGGGCATAACGTTTTTTTTGTATCGTTTCATTGAATGGGCGAACAATAGTTGCAATGCAGAAGAATTGAACTTTTTGTGGAGTGTAAATTATAGTAATTTTAATTTATAAAAAATGTAAACAATGAAAATGGGCTGAGCAATAACGACTTTAAATATGGCTACGATAGTATAAATTCACGTACTGGCATGTGAAAGGTTTTCCTTTGGCACTAATGGGATGCTTGTGAGACACAAATACATTAAATATAAGAAAAATTCGAAATTAGTTTTTTTAGTAAAAAATATTCGTAAAATCCGTTGTATGTTATTTCAGATTTCGTTTACCGAAAAGGATTAAATTTTAAATATTTAATTAACCCTTAACTACACAAGATCACCGATTTAAATAAAGAACATCTGCATACGAGTACCACATTTTTACACCCTCCACCATAGGATGGGGGTATATTAACTTTGTCACTCCGTTTTGTAACATCGAAATATTGTTCTAAGACCCCATAACATAACATATATATATATATATTCTGGGTTGTGGTGAAATTCTGAGTCGAACTATTTATGCATGTCCGTCCGTCCTACTATTCACGCTAATTTTCGAATGAAACAAGCTATCGACTTGAAATTTGGCATAAGTAGTTGTTATTGATGTAGGTCGGGTGGTATTGCAAATGAGCCATATTGGACCACTTTTACGTATAGCCCCCATATAAACCGACCCCCAGATTTGGCTTGCGGAGCCTCTTAGAGAAGCAAATTTCCGTTTTAAATTTCAAATCCGATCCGTTTGAAATTTGGTACGTGGTGTTAGTATATGGTCTTTAACAACCGTGCAAAAATTGGTCCATATCGGTCCATAATTATACATAGCCCCGATCCCCAGATTTGACCTCCGGAACCTCTTGGAGGAGCGAAATTCATCCGTCCGGTTGAAATTTGGAACGTCGTGTTAGTATATGACGACTAATAACCATGTCAAAATTGGTCCATATCGTTCTATAGTTATATATAGCCGATCCCCAATCACACAAAAATTGGTCCATACTGGTTCATAATCATGGTTGCCACTCGAGCCAACATTTTATTTCTATAGAAAAATTTGTCAAAATTTTATTTCTATAGAAAATTTTGTCAAAATTTTATTTCTATAGAAAATTTTGTCAAAATTTTATTTCTGTAGAAAATTTTGTCAAAGTTGTATTTCTATAGAAAATTTTGTCAAAAGTTTATTTCTGTAGAAAATTTGTCAAGATTGTATTTCTGTAGAAAATTTTGTCAAATTGTATTTCTATAGAAAATTTTGTCAAACTGAATTATATACGATAAGATACCTTGCCATTGGCAAGTGTTACCGCAACCCAAGTAATTCGATTTGTATGACAGTCTTTAGTAGAAGTTTCTACGCAATCCATGGTTAAGGGTACATAAGCTTCGGCCTGGCTGAACTTACGGCCGTATATACTTATTTTATTTTATTTTTTTTCAATAGTGGTTGTATCTTAAAAAATACAGTGAGCATTAAACTAAGTTTTTAGTAGAGAATAGAGATATATTTACACTACACAATTTTTTTACCAACATTACTTTCATCTCGGGTAAATATTATTTAACTTCCACTTTGTAGTTTTTTGAATTTTTGGTCAAAATTTGATTTTTAATTTTGACTGCAGATTACTCAAAAGTATTTTCCGGAAAAACATAGTATTAGAAATACTGTTATGATGTATTAAATACAACAAATTTGATTTCATAGAATTCGATCAAAATTTTAAGACGTAAGAATTTTTTATACCCTAAACCACATAGTGGTCAGGGTATAATAACTTTGATGGGCCCAAAAAATGTGTCTACCAGAAATATTGATTTTAGACCCCATAAAATATATACCGATCGACTCAGAATCATCTCCTGATTCGATCTAGCGCTTGGTGTCCGTCCGTCCGTCTGTCCATATATTTGTTGTTCACAGGATTCCGGTCGCAATTATTAACCGATTTGGATGAAATTTGGTACAGGGTGATTTTTTGGCACAAGGACGAACACTATTGAATTTGGAAGAAATCGAATCAAATTTAGATATAGCTCCCAATTATATGTATCGCCCGATTTCGACAAATGGAGTCACGTTGCGCTTTTTTACAAACCGATCGTCATCAAATTTTGTCAATCAATCAATCAAAAAATTTCATCGAAATCGGTTCAGATTTAGATATAGGCCCCATATATATATATATATATATATATATATATATATATATATATATATATATATATATATATATATATATATATATATATATATATATATATATATATATATATATATATATAGATATATATAGATATATATATATATATATATATATATATATATATATATATATATATATATATATATATATATATATATATATATATATATATATATATATATATATATATATATATATATATATATATATATATATATATATATATATATATATATATATATATATATATATATATATATATATATATATATATATATATATATATATATATATATATATATATATATATATATATATATATATATCGCCCGATTTGCCCAAATTTGGCAATAAAAACCTTATTTATTAAGCGATCTTACTCAAAGTTGGCTAAATGTAATCTTCTATAGCACTAACTATATGTGCAAAAAATCATGGAAATCGGTTCAGATTTAGCTATAGCTCCCATATAAATGTACCGCCCGATTTTTCTAAATTTGGCTATAAAACCCTTATTTATCAACCGATCTTACTCAAAGTTGGCTAAATGTAATCTTCTATAGCACTAACTATATGTGCAAAAAATCATGGAAATCGGTTCAGATTTAGATATAGCTCCCATATATATGTATCGCCCGATTTTGCCAAATTTGGACGTAGAACCCTTATTTATCAACCGATCGTACTCAAAGTTGGCCAAATGTAATCTTCTATAGCACTAACTGTATGTGCAAAATTTCATCGAAATCGGTTCAGATTGAGAGCTATATCCCATATATATATATATATATATATATATAGCCCGATTTTGCCAAATTTGGCCATAATACTTTTATTTATTAACCAATGCTACTCAAATTTCAAATTTTGATGTACTAGTCGATCGTATTTATACGTACTTGTAGCTCTTACATAAGAATATTGCTCGAATTTTACAAATTTGGATTTATTACCCACACTAATTGAGCGATTTTCTCTTTTTTAATAATGGGCTAAATATTAGTGGCATACTAACTCCGTAGGTGCACTATCATCTATAGCCAGTGGCTAGAAGTAGGGGAAATTCCCTATATATAGGTTTTTTCTAATACTTAGCGTCTGGTAGGACGTAGGGCCACAATGTACGGACTTTTTCACTCACCACAATTCTTAATAATTTTTGCATTGTGGTGGCTCCAGAGAAGAAAATTAGAAGCCGGTAACAACGGTTACCACCAGCGTTGCCAGAATTGTTTCACCAAAAACTGCTAGATTTGTCCAAAAAACTAGCCAAAAAAAGCTAAAAAATGTTAAAAAATAGCTAGAAAAAAGCTAATTTTTCTTTGTATCAAAAGTCACATTTTTGATTGAAATTTAACAAACTTAAAGGCTTTATTTCACTTAAATTGCATATTATTTTAATTGTATTCATTTTATTTCCATTTCTGTGAGACTGTAAGAAAATCTATGTCATATTAGCTCTGTTTGTGTACTCGATACATTTTGATTACTGTCACAAATTTTTACTGGAAGTCCTTCATTTATATTTCCTAGTAAAAACTTTTTTCCCGGTAAACTTGCAATTATCAGCTGGTTAATCATCAACAAGTCCAATGTCACATAGAACTGCATTAGAAAATATCAATATATTTCGTTTTAACTGAATTAATGATAAATTCGTGAACGTGTACACTTTTCCTAATATTACCCAAGAGAATAAAACACATTCTAACTGTCTTGCTAGTTTATACTGAATAACTTTTATTCGAAAATTTCCCATACAAACCTATTGTTCAATTTTCGTAAATGTAAATCCATTCCATTAATAAATAGCAGATTTGTTTTGATCCTATCACTACGAATTTTTTATTGCATTTTTTTGATGTTAAAAAAAATAATACCACATTCAAAACTTTATTTCCTTAATTATTTCTATGTTCGGTTCCATTCAGATTGGTATTGGTATTGATTCAGAGTCAAATTTGAATTTATTCGTTTTTTTCAGCTTTTTCTTCATGAGCTATCACAGTGCTTTAAAAACGTGCTAACGACAACTTAAATTTCCAAATTCAGACTCGACTTTAAGTAGAAACTATTCTGTGTATATGCTTTTAAAATAAAATGTTGAAAAACCTCTTCTATTTTTGAACGCTATTTTGGTTTGTGGTCAAGATACAAAAACTCCACAAATTAAAAGACTATTTAATTAATTTTAAGAATTTTTTAGAATTGATCCTAGCCTTCTTTCATGAAAAGATACCCATTTTTACGTTGAATCACTTAACTATAAGGACAAAACGATTTTATCGGCTTTTGGACAAGGAAAAGAGTTTATAACATATAAGAGAAATTCACAAATGCTATTATAACCAAAATTCGCGTTCGTATTTTAAAGACATGAAATCTTTGGCCTCATGACAATATTTTTTCAGTGTACAAAGCAATTCACATCTACTATTTTAATTTAGTAATATCATAATAACTTTAGAATACGTATTAAAATAACATAAAACGGATAAACGAGTCAAATGCTATTATTCCTAATAATTTACTGACAGTTTATATAAGGAATTTGTATGGTAATAGTAGATTTAAAGTTTACGATAACTTTTATGAATACCAGAAAAAACCTTTACATCAAGGTGTATTTGCTGCAAAAATGCCCGCATAATGGCTGGAATAATTATTAAGGCTTCAATTGAGCTTTGAAATATGCGGAAAACCTTATTCTGGCAGCAAGACTTAGATAAAAACGAAGTTTTATCCATATTTCAATAGGAACATGTCGAAAATAAAAAAGCCAAAAATAGCTAAAAGGGTCATGAAAAAAAGCCAGAAAAAAAGCTAAAAGCTAAATGCATTTTTTTCCCGCTAAACGTCTTCAAAAAAAGCCAAATCTAGCGGGAAAAAAGCTAAATTGGCAACGCTGGTTACCACACGTGCCAAAAAAATCTACAAAAATTTGAAGCAAACATTACCACAAATCTACCAACCAAATATTTCTATAGAAAATTTTTTCAAAATTTTATTTCTGTAGAAATTTTTGTCAAAATTGTATATCTTTAGACAATTTTGTCAAAATTATTTTTCTATAAAAGATTCTGGCAAAACTTTATATCTATAGAAAATTGTTTTAAGATAATAAAGCACATAGAACCATTTTTGATTTGTAAACTTTGTTTAAGTTTAACGAAAAACATTATAGGCAATTTTTTTTTGGAAATGTAGCGGAGAGTAGGGGACTTTTTTGTCCGAAATTTTTTAATGGCACCAGTGACTGTAGCTCCTAATATGAAACATTTCCGTTCAGATTGAGACAAAACACCCATAAACATGTACCCCTTAATTTTTTATAAATATAGAACTGGGAGATAAACCACCAAACCTATATCAATGTTATCCCACAAATGATTATGTTTACTAATTCAGTAGGGGTGGTTTAGGGTATGATATAGTCGGCCCCGCCCGACTTTCTACTTTACTCACTTGTTTAATAATGGACTCAATATTAGTGGCATACTAACTCTTTAGGTGCAACTATAACTCCTAATATTAGACATTTCTGCTCAGATTCTGTCAAGACTCCCATAAACATGTACCCCGTTTATGTTCTTAAATATGGAAATCTCCAAAACCTATACCAATGATACCCCAAAACCTATAGCAATGTTACCCCACAAATGCTTATGTTTACTAATTCAGTAGGGGTGGTTTAGGGTATGATATAGTCGGCTCCGTCCGACTTTCTACTTTACTCACTTGTTTCTGGTTGCATTTTAAAAGATACAGTGCGCTTTTAAGGGTTAAAGTACACCATGTTATATACGTATTATATGTGTATTTGATACTCATACGCACCCTGTCCTCGATGAATTAATAATACTTATACGCCATCTATAACCAGTATGTACATCTATATATTCTCATCGGCAGTCCACAAACTTTTATAATTATTTGAGATTGCATTAATTATTACATTGATAACAGCAATGGCAGCTCAACTAAAAAGTTCCTGAGCTATTATTTCCTTTTTTTAAAAACTCAATTTTTTCTTCAACATAAAGAGTCATACATTGATTGTTTCATACCATATTTGCAGTATGATTTCATAATAGACTTCAGTTCAGGCCATCTTCCCTTTATTTAACGAAATTTCGTTCTAGCGACCATAATTTTGAGATCTGAGAACAGGAAGTGATTATTTCTGATAAGGACAATACAGTGGATGCGGCAGCGATACGAATTATTCTATGGTCGCACCGGGCAAATATTTGACAGAAACTAAATATGAATCCGTCGCCACAGCCAAACCAACTAAAATATTAGCTCATATTGAGCCACCGTGGTGGAATGGTTAGCATGCCCGCCTTGCATACACAAGGTCGTGGGTTCGATTCCTGCTTCGACCGAACACCAAAAAGTTTTTCAGCGGTGGATTATCCCACCTCAGTAATGCTGGTGACATTTCTGAGAGTTTCAAAACTTCTCTAAGTGGTTTCACTGCAATGTGGATCGCCGTTCGGACTCGGCTATAAAAAGGAGGTCCCTTGTCATTGAGCTTAACATGGAATCGGGCAGCACTCAGTGATAAGAGAGAAGTTCACCAATGTGGTATCACAATGGACTGAATAGTCTAAGTGAGCCTGATACATCGGGCTGCCACCTAACCTAACCTAACCTAACCTAGCTCATATTGAATATATAACATCATGGTAGGATAATTTTCCTAAAACGGTGTTCAGATAATTGAAAAATGGTTCTGGAAAAATGATTGACACTCATTTTGGTCAAATATTTGCCTAGTGACCATAGCCTTAGATGACTGTTGATTCCACTTCTGGGTGAAGTGATGGATTTGTACTCTATTCCATCTATTATCACATGTCAACGCTCGGTACCCACTTCAAAACGACTATACGTATCATATTAATCCTTGATGGTTGATTTTCTTGGGGCAGTTTACAAAAACTCCTCATCAAGTTTTGGTTCGATTTGTATTTTTATACATTCTAACAAATTAAACATATCACGATCATACAGATAAGTGTATATATTTGGTAGCCAAATAAGTCTTTTCTAATCAAATTTCAACCCAACTTTTTATATTTTTTATGAAATTTATTGAATCAAATGTGTACGATTTTTGGTTGACCGTCTTCTCACGCTAGAGACATTATTCAAACAGTGTACAACTTTTGGTGGTTCTTCATCATAATCTTTCGAAGCATCAATCCTGGCTTTATGACAATTTGTTGAGCTTTACCAATATTTAATTAATTTTATTGTTGAAAAGCAAAAGTCTGATTTAATTCCAAATTTTGAAACAGTTTAGATTTTTTGCCTTTGGCACAAATTATGGCCGATAAGGCCATCACATGCTTCTCGTAAGGGGCTCTGGGTTTTTTTTGGCACATTCCCTGCAAAGTCTTGAGATGATTGGGATGATATTACTCTTCAAAATGCCCCAAGCGCAAAAGTTCAATAGATTGAGATTCAGAGAAATTTGAGGGCCGTTGTGCAGCGAGGATATTCTTTTTTAAGCCATTCTTGGTTGATGCGTGCTGAATGCGATGGTGCCGAGTCCTGTTGGTATGTCCATGATTTGCGGCGGGCCATTAAACTCGCTCTTATTGTTCCAAAAACATTAACAGGCTGCTTTAGATAACATTTTCAAAAGTTCGCCAGTAATCTAAAGCTATATGCCACTAAAATTCGCTTACGCCTTACACAAAACGATTTCTTTTCTTCCGCATCATAACATCTCTTGCAGAAGTCATTATATTTCACGTCTCAACGACAGCGGCCAGTTATAGCAGATATCAGGAATGAAAACAATAGCATTGCGGTTTAAGTTCAAATAGGGCCATATTTGCTTTGTGTCGTTGCAACTCCTGCAATTCTCCTATCGGACATGCGCAGAGAATGAAGCCGACCCATTTTTATATGCCGCGGCTAATACTAATTTTTTGCTTCCAGCATCGGCGGCTTTAGCCGTCAAGCCTATATATAAATTTGTCTTATCGACGGCGGACAATTATCCATAATAAAAACAATTTGATGTTATCCGAATGGTATTGAGATTAGTTGTACAACTTATCTTACAATCACATTTACACATAATTCAAATGTTCTGAGCCAAATTTTTGCAAAATTATTATAGCAACTTAATACTGACGGATTTTGGGTGGAAAGTTAAACATTTTGACAAAAAATGCAACCATTATTAATAATTTTTTCTGATTCAAATCAATATTTTTGATTAATTGGCGGCTAACTTTGAGTCGAGATGAGTCGACAAATTCGGCTACGGCTTCGACTGGTAAAAACTAGTAGGCGGTGGCTAAAATCGGCGGCGCGACTCGGCGGCTTCATTCTCTGGACATGCGCCATCTCACCCATAATAGGTGAATATTTTACTGCTCAGCCATCTCATTAAGAGATGTGCTGCAGTCTATGGATTATTCGGTATTTATTTTGATCCTACGGTCAATAAATACGAGTGCGCAGTGATCATCGGCCGTAATAGCGGCACACATGATTACCATCAACGGCGCTTTAGTTCAGTTTATCTCGTAGATGTACAGTTTCAGCTGACCTCTTTGTAAACCTGATCGTTTTGTTTGTTCAAAAACTGCTGAATTTGGAATGGCTTCTATCTGAGGAAACCCTGCAACGCCTTAGCTTTAACTCAGGTCTTCATTTTCCATTTCTGGTGTTGTTATCGTTTTTTTTTTAACAAAATTTTGGATGGGATGCAATACAGCCAATATCACGGTAACGAGCAATGGTACGAGAAAGATTAAAAATTAATTAATCCTATTCAAAAATCAATGATATGTGTGATTTAATTTTGTTTTGATTAAAATATAAATTAAATCGATTAATCTTTTATAGGAAATTTTGTACAAGCTCAATTAAAATGTTAACTGAAAAAATATTTTTGATATTTTTCTGTGTATACAGTGATCACAAAATTAATTGTTTTAAGCATTCTTTGTCAATACACATATTCATGAAATCCTCTTAGAGGATTTGTGAAATTCTCTGATTTGGGATATGGTATTGTATGCAATATGTGATTTAGGACCTTTTCTACGAAGATTTCTTATTTATAGAAAACCATATTCAAAATGGCAAAATATAGGGCATTTCCTTGTCAACGTCATCATTGTTTTACATAATGAAATGAACAGCTAAACTATAATGACTATAAACCGCCACCAGCACTATCCATACTTATCAAATCATTGGCCCAGCAAGCAGCCTGCAGTTTGTCGATCATCAAGCCATTCCAGACAATCTCAAAATTACGACTTTACAATCCATAAATTGTTCTTCCACGAGACTGATGCAGTGCAGCGTATGATAAAGTAATCTGTGGTAAGGAGGTGTAGGTGGAAAATATTCATAGACGCCTGTTGAATATTTTCGTTTCTATATAACATTTTAATAAAGCGTTTTTCTTTGCATTTTACACCCTTTCCTCCCCACAGTAAATCGGACAATATTCAAATGTCTATAGCCTGTTTGGCCTAACAAAAAAGGTGACTCATTGCCAAAACATTTTGAACTTTGTTCCATTGGATGGTTTGTTTTTTACTGTTACAACAAAATAAACATGTAAACTTCTATAGAGGAACAACATTTGTAATACCCGAACGGGCAAGTTATTCTCGAAGTTGAAAATTAACATTAGTTTTGCGTGCATTTTGGCGCCAAAGTCTATGGAGTTGTCATTTGACATTTTTCCTAAGAAAAAATAAAATAAAAAAAAAAACAAAACGCGGATTTGAAAAGGTAATGCTAATGTTACCATTTTTTCGTAAATGCAAATGCAATTGTTAAGGCATAAGGTAAGATGGAAATTTCGTTGAAAACTGGGTAACCGCACTACCAATTATCCTACTACTTGTTTCATTACATTTATGACACAAATCTGAAATTTAAATCCCTCCGTAAAAGTCATATGCCTTTGAAATAAGGTTAACTTCGCTTAAAGTGAAGAAAATCATCAGTGTTGCCAGTATTTTTTTGGCTCTTCTACCCATGCAAAAATTGGTTCTGGGGATCGGTTTAGATAGCCCCCATATAACCCGATCCCAAGATTTGGTTTGCGGATCCTCTTGGGGTAGCAAATTTCATCCGATCCGGTTGAAATTTGGTACGTGGTATTAGCATAACAACAACCATGCAAAAATTTGTCCATACCGGTCCATAATTGAAATAGCCGCCTTATAAACCAATCCACAGATTTGATCTCCGAAGCTACCTGGAGATGCAAATTTCATCTGATCCCGTTGAAATTTCGTACGTGATGTCAATATATATCGCCTCTAACCACCATCCAAAAATTGGAGTATAATTATTTATTGAGCCTCCTGGAAAAGCAAATTTCATCTACCCCGGCTAAAATTTGGTACTAATCACGCAAAAATTGGTTCATATCGGTTCATAAATATATAGAATCCTAATACGAACCGACCCCCAATTTTCACTTCTGACTATCTAATTGCAACGCAGAAATTGGATCATATCGGTTCGTAGATATTTATAGACTCGTCTATAACATATATACTGGTTAGAAACTGAATTGGCTTATATGGGTATTTAATCTGCCTTTTTATACCCTCCACCATAGGATGGGGGTACATTAACTTTGTCATTCCGTTTCTAACACATCGAAATATTGCTCTAAGACCCCATAAAGTATATATATTCTGGGTCGTGGTGAAATTCTGAGTCGTTCTAAGCCTGTCCGTCCGTCCGTCCGTCTGTTGAAATCACGTTAACTTCCGAACGAAACAAGCTATCGACTTGAAACTTGGCACAAGTAGTTGTTATTGATGTAGGTCAGATGGTATTGCAAATGGGATATATCGGACCACTTTCACGTATAGCCCCCATATAAACCGACGCTCAGATTTGGCTTGCGGAGCCTCTTGGAGGAGCCAAATGCATCCGATCCGGTTGAAATTTGGTAAATGGTGTTAGTATAGGGTCTCTCGCAACCATGCAAAAATTGGTCCAAATTGGTCCATAATTATATATAGCCCGCATATAAACCGATCCCCACACCCAGAGAAGGAATATGATCACCTCAAACATGTTTTAAGAGCAAAATATTATTTTTGGGTGGTGAGCATGTAACATGGTTTTCGCAACCATGTTATTTTCTCTTAAACCATGTATCTGATTTCGGCAAGCCGGTTATATTTGCCGAGAAAATAACATTTTAGTGACAAACATGTTACATGGTCACCATACAAAAATAACATTTTGCTCCTGAAACAGTTTGAGCTGATCATATTCCTTCTCTGCGTGCAGTTTTGGCTTGCGGAGCCTCTAAGAGAAGCAACTTTCATCCGATAGTATATGGTCTCTCACAACCATGCAAAAATTGGTTCAAATCGGTTCATAATTATATATAGCCCCATATAAACCGATCCCCAGATATGGATTGCGGAGCCTCTAAGAGAAGCAAATTTCATCCGATCCGGTTGAAATTTGATACATGGTGTAAGTATATGGTCTCTAACAATTATGCAAAAATTGGTCCACATCGGTCCATAATCATATATAGCCCCCATATAAACCGATCCCCAGATTTGGCTTGCGGAGCCTAAGAGAAGCAAATTTCATCCGATCCGGTTGAAATTTGATACATGGTGTAAGTATATGGTCTCTAACAATTATGCAAAAATTGGTCCACATCGGTCCATAAAAATATAGCCCCCATATAAACCGATCCCCCGGTTTGGCTTGCGGAGCCTCATGGATGAGCAAAATTCATCCGATTCGGTTGAAATTTGGTACGTGGTGTTAGTATATGGTCTCTGACAACCATGCAGAAATTGGTCCATACCGGTCTTAATTATATATAACCCCCATTTAAACCGATCCCCAGATTTGACCTCCGGAGTTATAGGAGGAGCAAACTTCATCCGACCCGGTTGAAAATTGGTACGTAGTGAAATTTGGTACATTGCGCTAGTATATGGCCGCTAAAATCCATGCCAAAAGTAGTCCATATCGGTCTATAGTTATATATAGCCGATCCCCAAAAAAAATTTACCAAAATTTTATTTCTATAGAAAATTTTGTCAACATTTTATTTCTACAGAAATTTTTGTCAAATTTTATTGCTATAGAAAATTTTGTCAAAATTTTATTTCTATAGAAAGTTTTGTCAAGATTTTATAGAAAATAGAAAATTTTGTCAAACTGAATTATTTACGTATTTAACCGGCCTTTTTATACCCACCACCATAGAATGGTGACGGGGGTATAATAAGTTTGCCATTCCGTTTGTAACACATCGAAATTTCGATTTCCGACTATATAAAGTATATATATTCTTGATCAGGGAGAAATTCTAAGACGATATAACGATGTCCGTCTGTCCGTCTGTCTGTCTGTCTGTCTGTCTGTCTGTTGTAATCACGCTACAGTCTTCAATAATGAAGCAATCGTGCTGAAAATTTGCACAAACTCGTCTTTTGTCTGCAGGCAGGTCAAGTTCGAAGATGGGCTATATCGGTCCAGGTTTTGATATAGTCCCCATATAAACCGACCTCCCGATTTGGGGTCTTGGGCTTATAGAAATCGTAGTTTTTATCCGATTTGCCTGTAATTTGAAATCTAGAGGTATTTTATGACCATTAAGAGGCGTGCCAAAAATAGTGAGTATCGGTCCATGTTTTGGTATAGCCCCCATATAGACCGATCTCCCGATTTTATTTCTTGCGCTTATAGAAACCGCAGTTTTTATTCAATTTACCTGAAATGGGAAATCTAGAGGTATTGTAGGACCACAAATACGTGTGCCGAAAATTGTGAGTATCGGTCCATATTTTGGTATAGCCCCCATATAGACCGATCTCCCGATTTTACTTCTTGGGCTTATAGAAACCGCAGTTTTTATTCAATTTACCTGAAATTGGAAATCTAGAGGTATTGTAGGACCACAAATACGTGTGCCGAAAATTGTGAGTATCGGTTCATATTTTGGTATAGCCCCCATATAGACCGATCTCCCGATTTTACTTCTTGGGCTTATAGAAACCGCAGTTTTTATTCAATTTACCTGAAATTTGAAATCTAGAGGTATTGTACGACCACAAATACGTGTGCCAAAAATTGTGAGTATAGGTCCATGTTTTGGTATGGTCCCCATATAAAACGACCTCCCGATTTGGGGTCTTGGGCTTATAGAAACCGTAGGTTTTTACCCAATTTGTCTGAAATTGGAAATCTAAAGGTATTTTAGGACCACAAAGAGGTGTGCCGAAAATGGTGAGTATCGGTCCATATTTTGGTATAGCCCCCATATAGACCGATTTCCCGATTTTACTTCTTGGACTGCTAGAATCCGAATTTTTTATCCAATTTGTCTGAAATTTGAAATCTAGAGGTATTTTATGACCATAAAGAGGTGTGCCACAAATGGTGAGTATCGGTCCATGTTTTGGTATGGCCCCCATATAGACCGATCTCCCGATTTTATTTCTTGGGCTTATAGAAACCGCAGTTTTTATTCAATTTACCTGAAATTGGAAATCTAGAGGTATTGTAGGACCACAAATACGTGTGCCAAAAATTGTGAGTATCGGTCCATATTTTGGTATAGCCCCCATATAGACCGATCTCCCGATTTTACTTCTTGGGCTTCTAGAATCCGAAGTTTTTATCCTATTTGCCTGAAATTGGAAATCTAGAGGTATTTTCGTGTTTTAGTATAGCCCCCATAAGAACGATTTCCCGATTTAACTCCTTGGGTTTCTAGAAACCGTAGTTTTTATCTGATTTGCCTGAAATTGTAAATATTCTGGTATTTTAGGCTCACAAAAACGTGTATCGGATTAAGTTTTTATCGGTCCATTTGGCAATGCCTCCATATAGACCGACTTCACTTTTTGAGGGTGTAGAAGGCGCACTGATCATGAAAATTGCTTGAAACTCAATGTAAAATTTCCAGATTTTTCTTCTACAGATTTAAGATTTCAAATCAAGACGTTATTTTATAATTTTCTTGCACACTTACAAGAGATGTTAATGATTCCTCTAAAACTCAAACAAAAATGGTTCTTATAAATCCAGAATCTGATATAGTCTTCATAGGTGAAATCTTTAAATTTATCTTCGGGAAGTGTCCTCAAGTCCTCTAGCCCTCCTGAAATTTCAAAGGAAACCCTAATATTTGGTTCATGGTGGTGGGTATTTAAGATTCGGCCCGGCCGAACTTAGTGCTGTATATACTTGTTTGTTTTATATATACCCCGTATGGACTAACTTACAATTGAGAACACGGTGTTAAGTAGTTTTAAGATACTTTGCCATCGGCAAATGTTACCACAACCCAAGTAATTCGATTGTGGATGACAGTCTTTAGTACAAGTTTCTATGCAATCCATGGTAGAGGGTACATAAGATTCGGCCTAGCCGAACTTACGGCCGTATATACTTGTTTTGTCTAACGTAGGCTCCATATGGACTAACTTACAATTTGGAAGACAATGTTAGGTTAGGTTAGGTTAAAGTGGCAGCCCGATTAAGATTCAGGCTCACTTAGACTATTCAGTCCATTGTGATACCACATTAACTAAAAGTACCTATTACATATGGGCACTTCTAGTTTTAACCGCTGAACCTTCTTGATTATTTTTCTTTGTTGAACCAACCAGATTGTTCCAAAAACATTAGCAGACTGCTTAAGTTAACGTTTTCCAGATCCGCCAGTAATCTGAAGCTATATGCTCCTAAAAGTTGCTTGCGCTTTACACAAAATGCAGGACACTCACACAAGAGGGGTTTATTGATTCTTTTTCCTCCGCATCATGACAGCTCATACAATAGTCATTATACTTCGCGCCAATAGTTTTTGCAAAATCTCCTATCAGGCAGCGACCCGTTATAGCAGATATCAGGAGTGATATCTGACGTCTCGAGAACATTAGCATATCTAGTGCGCGGTTTAAGTTGAAATGGGGCCATATTTGCTTGGTGTCGTTACAACCCTTGCAATTCTCCCATCGAACATTTGCCATCATAACAGCAAGACAATGTTAAGAAGTTTAAAGATACCTTGCCATCGGAAAGTGTTGCCACAACCCATTTAATTCCATTATGGATGGCTGTCTTTGGTAGAACTTTATACGCAATCCATGGCGGATCGTACATAAGATTCGGTCTGGCCGAACCGATGGCCGTATATTCTTGCTTTTTTTATTAGGGTAAGTGCAGCAAATGTGGTATAGGCTGGTAATGTGGTATATTAGCTTTTTTTCTCTATCTAACAACATACGAATAACCAAACCAAGCTGAATATATTGTGGCTGTCAGAAAATGAAGCAATCAAAGATCAATTTGATTTTTGCAACTCTTTCTTTGTGCCAGTTGAAAGAATTCACATTTACCTGTGTTCGAAGATTTTTATTTGGTGGTCCTTAATCATTTCGTTTTGTGTGAAGATATATTTTAAATTTATTAATTTTCGGATGTAAATAACTGACGAGTACTAAATAAACATAAAATGTTTGCAATTGCGATACACATATTGCATTTATTTTTTTTACAAAAAAAAAATCTACATTATGGTGTACCACATTACCTGCACATTTTATGAATTCGTGCGTAATGAGTTTTTTAATAAATTTGCAAATATATCCGAAATTATGGTTTTCTTATTTTTCGTTCATAGTTGCGTGGATGACTAACACTAGTAAAATGAATGTGGTAAAATCTTAGCCTCGTCGAAGAAAAACAAAAAATTTGGCTTTCGAAAAACAAATGGGTATACCACATTTGCTGCACTTACCCTATTCAAAAGCAAAAAAATGTAAATGGCAATGCCGCATCTTGAGACGATCGACACTTTGATATTTTTTGGTGATATTTGGTAGAAATGAAATGATATGGTTGACGAAGGTGATGGCGGTGAGTCCTATTGGAATGTCCATTAATTCAGAGAGAGTTTCCAGTGTTGCCAGTATTGGGGATTTCCCCAAATTGGGGATATTTCTTCGTGGATGGGCATGACAATTTTCAGTTAGAGACTTGGGGATTTGTTGGCGAATTTCCATAAATTTGGGGATTTTTTCGAAATCCGTTCAGTGTTATAAATCAGGTGTATACTAACCATTTTCGTGAAATTCTGTTTCTACATTATTAAAAAAGATACAAAAATCGCATTTGGACAGGAAACGGACACAGGGTTTTATTTTAGGGGCGATTTTTACAATTTTACTCCGCTACACGCTGAGAAGAAACATGATTGTCATGATCATATTCGAAGAGCAAAATAATATGATAGTAGCTATATTTGCGGCGAACACTTCCAACTGCAACCTAAAATGTTTTGATCTTTATGAAAAACTTTTTTCGTTGTCGAAATCATCTAATGTTACTGTAAATAAAAATAAATGATACCATATAGCAAAATGCAGAACAAACAAGTATACACGGCCGTAAGTTCGGCCAGGCCGAATCTTATGTACCCTCCACCATGGTTTGCGTAGAAACTTCTCGAACGACTGTTATCCACAATTTTACCGAATTACTTGGGTTGTGGTATCTTAAAACTTCTTAACATCGTTTTCTAAATTGTGAGTTCGTCCATACGTGGTATATATTAGACAATACGTAGAGAGCTAGAATTGAAATATGGGGGTCGCTTATATGGGGGCTATATATAATTATGAAATTGATATGGACCAATTTTTGTGTGATTGGGATCGATTTATCTGAGGGCTATATATAATTATAGACCGATATGGACCTAGTTACGCATGGTTGTTAACGGTCATATACTAGCACAATGTACCAAATTTCAACTGATTCGGATGAAATTTGCTCCTCCAATAGGCTCCAAAACCAAATCTCGGGATCGGTTTATATGGGGGCTATATATGATTATGGACTGATATGGACCACTTTTGGTATGGTAGTTAAAATTCATATACTACCACCACGTACCAAATTTCAACCAGATCGGATGAATTTTGCTTCTCCAAAAGGCTCCGGAGGTCAAATCTGGGGATCGTTTTATATGTGGGCTATATATAATATGGACTGATATGAACCAATTCCTGCATGGTTATTCGATACTATATACTAACTTCACGTACCAAATTTCAACCGAATCGGATGAATTTTGCTCTTCCAAGGGGCTCCGGAGGTTCAATCTGGGGATCGGTTTATATGGGGCCTATATATAATTATGGACAGATTTCGACCAATGTTTGCATGGGTGTTTGAGGCCATATATAATAACACCACGTACCAAATTTCAACTGAATCAGATGAATTTTGGTCTTCGACGAGGCTCCGGAGGTCAAATCTGGGGATTGGTTTATATGGGGTCTATATATAATTATGGACCGATGTGGACCAATTTTTGCATGGTCATTAGAGACCATATACTAACACCACGTATCAAATTTCAACCGGATCGGATGAATTTTGCTCCTCTAAGAGGCTCCGGAGTTCAAATCTGGGGATCGGTTTATATGGGGGCTATATATAATTATTGACCCACATGGACCAATTTTTGCATGGTTGTTAGAGATCATATATTAACACCATGTACCAAATTTCAGCCGGATCGGATGAAATTTGCTTCTCTTAGAGCAATCGCAAGCCAAATTTGGGGGACCGTTTATATGGGGGCTATACGTAAAAGTGGACCGATATAGACCAATTTTTGCATGGTTGTTAGAGGCCATATACTAACACCATGTACCAAATTTCAGCCGGATCGGATGGAAGTTGCTTCTCTTAGAGCAATCACAAGCCAAATTTGGGGGTCCGTTTATATGGGGGCTATACGTAAAAGTGGACCGCTATGGCCCATTTGCAATACCATCCGACCTACATCAATAGCAACTACTTGTGCCAAGTTTCAAGTCGATAGCTTGTTTCGTTCGGAAGTTAGCGTGATTTCGGACGGACGGACGGACGGACGGACGGACATGCTCAGATCGACTCAGAATTTCACCACGACCCAGAATATATATACTTTATGGGGTCTTAGCACAATATTTCGATGTGTTACAAACGGAATGACAAAGTTAATATACCCCCATCCTATGGTGGAGGGTATAAAAACAGGTACATTTCTCCAATTACTTCCCTTTTTTTATTCATATAAAACCACGTACCACTTCTGAATAAATAATTTAACACAAAACACAGTAATTCCGTATTCAACGTCCATTCTAAGCGACAATCAACACACGACTGACGAGCAAAATGAAAATCGTGTGTACCTGCTCTAGGTTTTAATAAAATTATTTTCGCTGCAAAAAAGTTAAAAAATTATATGGTCACAAAAAAAATGTACATGGTCTTTATTGCCATGCAATGCTTTTAGACATGTCTATCGTAACCTACAAAAATACTTTTTCCTTGCAAAAAAGTAAAAAACAAAATGAATGGTCAGGTACATGATTTTCCCGACCATTTAATGGTCTCAAATTCTATCATTTAAGTGATAGAACTTGTTTGCGGCATTTGAGAACCATTTAACTGCTTATTGCCAACATACATTTTTCTTATTCTCCTGATTTAGCTCCCAGTGACTTTTACTTGTTCCCAAATCTAAAAAAATTCCTTGCTGGCAAGCGTTTTACCTCAAATGAAGATGCAATTACAGTTGTAAACCACTATTTTGAAGACCTTGAGGAAAACTATTTTACTCAAGGGATAGAATTGCTAGAAAAGCGTTGGACTAAGTGTATTGAAGTTCCAGGAGATTATATTGAAAAATAAAAATATTTTTGAAAAACTAACTATTCTCTTTCATTGATAGGCTAAGAAATTTCCGAACCGCCCTCGTATAACTCCCATATATATCTTTCGCTAGATATATATTCATATGGCAACGGAGGTCCAAACAATTTGAAATTTTGCACAGAGAGTGTAATAAATTGTTTTTCAATATTTCCAATATTATTTTTTGTTTTAATCTCAGCTTAAAAACCATTGCGTTGACTAAACTACAAGAGCAGCTTAACCAACAGAGGAAAACAATGTTTGTCAAATTTATTTCGGCAAAGCCCTATAGACTGCAAGATGGTTGGATGGACGCACGTTTCGGAATTACCACATTCCTCATCAGCATCCTCTACTTGCAGCAAAATTTTTTACTAAAATTGCGCTCCGCCTCAGGGCATTAGCTGATTTAAATTTAAAGAGATGGTATCGAAATTGTAAACTTATAAAGTCGTGCAGGGTATAATATTGTACTTTTCTTACTTGTTTTTAACTGAGTTACATCCTAAATTATTTTGTAATGAGAGATTTTGCTGCGAATTTTCGCATTATTTTGTGAATCACTCTGCTCTCGTGCTTCATTTCCTAACCACAATGATAGTTCGGTTAGCCTTACAACCGTTGTTGTAGCTAAATGTTTGGTCAATATGTCGACATATAATATATGCAACTTGACATTAAGGGAATCTGTAAATGACATAAATGGCTGAAAATACAGTCGAGCTTAAATTTCAACTTCTTGTGCAATATGACTTCGAGGTATTTCGAGGCTTAAGCGTCTTTGCAGCATTTAGACCTGGATTATTGTACCTTTCCATCCAGAAGGTTATTTGTATGATATCTTTTATAGTATATGGTCACCATGTTTACAGCAATACGAGGGCGGTTCGGAATCTTCTTAGCCTATCAATGAAAAAAAAACAGTTAGTTTTTCAAAAATATTTTTATTTTTCAACATAATTTCCTGAAACTTCAATTCAATGCTTGTACGACGACGTTTAAATTCAGCAAGCCAATTTTTTACTGTTGCATATGAAGGAGCACTTTCACCTAACACATTCACCATATCATTATGAATTTCTTGTCCTGATAAACCTTTTTTATGTAAATATTTAATGACAGCACGCATTTCTAATTTTTCCATTGTAAAAAAATTGTGGATGCGTCTTTTTTGAACACCTGTTTCTATATGAAGGAGTTGCCAGATCGAAACAAAATTTAACATGTGTTCATAAAAGAGATGGAAGTTTTCAAAACACTTAATTTTTTTCTGTTTATATCGCACTTTTTGTGCTCGGCTAAGAAGTTTCCGAACTGCCCTCGTATTTCAAGGTAGAGATGTATAGTGAAAGCACGTTATTTTTTAGCCTCTCTTAGACTATTCAGTTCATTGTGTAGGCACACTAACCTCCTCCTAAGTCAGTAGTCGCAGTATTTTGTGTGTACCAAAACGTGTACGTTATTGGTTGCGAATGAAGTTGACATCACTTTTTTCTTAATTCTCTGTGGTAGAGAAAAAAAATGTTGCGCCTCCATTGTGTGGTTGACAATTGTTTGTCATTTGTCATGTTTTAGCACACTTTAGGAAACTTCATACATTAACACACTCTTTACGTCCGTCCGTCCATCCATTCGTTAAATGAAAGAATGGACAGAGGGATGCGGAGGTTGGAAATCAGTTGATGGGGGATAGTTAGGAGTTGCCAGACAAACCTATCTATCGAACACTTTGAATGTTAGCATCCAACACCATGACATAGACTTGCTTGCGATTCGCATATAAACCATATTGATGTTGTCACTTGGTTCCATAGAAGGAATGACTCTTTTTTGCTTCAAACCCTAGCAAATATTATCGTTGGAGGTGGATGGTTGGGGTTTGTTCCCTGTTGCCGAAATATTATTATTATTATTGTTGTAAGAATAACATTATTAACGCAGGTCAAACTCTTAACATGACACTTGTAATGTTCGGTTAATTTTTTTTCTTTGCCTTTTTTAGGGTTATCCATCCAATGAATGCGCTCAGTGTGTGGATAATATAAATGCATATATCTGTTTATTCTTTAATAGGTAAACACCATATGGAAGAGGTAGGTATCCATATAGGAACATAGCATATTATACCTTTGGGTGCCCCAATGTATATGGCTTTGAATGAAGTCTCCAGGTATGGTTGTCTCCATGGGTGTCGTTTTTGGCGTTAATTTTTGTTGGTGTTGTTGGTTTGGTTGTCTTGGGTTTTCATTTTTTGGCAGTTTTCGGAGTTGGTCCGCAGTATAAATCAATTATGTCAAATGTTTAATGTCAACAACATAATTTTCTGGGATTTAAAACGCAAAAACGTATAAATTAGGTTTTTAATAAGTTCAAACGTCCCCAAACCCGGCGCTGCCTTATTCGTGACATGGATCTCTTTGTTGTAAGATTTTATAATTTTTTTAAAATATTTTTTCGTGCTGGATTGTAGACTCCATTGTATTTCAGTATATGATCCAGGTGTTAAGACAACATTTAACCGTATTGAACTACTTTAAATGTAATCGTTGTAGTTCCTTGATACATATTTACTCTAGTCATGCTACCCATATTTACCATATACGAGGATAGGGATAAATCGTTTGATGTTATTTGGGTGGTGGAAGTTTGGTCGATTATTTGGGCGAAATTAATTGTTTTTCTTAAAAGTGTCATTTACTCAAGAGATTTATTGAGGATTCTGGGGTAGAGGTAGCGTGTCCAAATAACTAGTGTTTTTGTAAAGTCGGGTTTCGGCTTATCCGAAAACTAAGGACTAATATTTTCGTTTCTTTTTTATGAAACAAGACAATGAAAATACTCCTTTACTAATGGTTGATGTTAGACTAAATATGGGGCAATCGTCATAACGCTTGTACTAAATTCGGGTTCATTTGCTCTGGACTTTACAACAAAGGAAAGGACTTTACAACAAAGCGGAATTTCGTTTGACTAAAATTTCGATTCGAAGGAAGGTTAGTTTAGGTTAGGTGGCAGCCCGATGTATCAGGCTCACTTAGACTATTCAGTCCATTGTGATACCACATTGGTGAACTTCTCTCTTATCACTGAGTGCTGCCCGATTCCATGTTAAGCTCAATGACAAGGGACCTCCTTTTTATAGCCGAGTCCGAACGGCGTCCCACATTGCAGTGAAACCACTTTGAAACCCTCAGAAATGTCACCAGCATTACTGAGGTGGGATAATCCACCGCTGAAAAATTTTTTGGTGTTCGGTCGAAGCAGGAATCGAACCACGACCTTGTGCATGCAAGGCGGGTATGCTAACCATTGCACCACGGTGGCTCGAAGGAAAATATGTGAAGTCGTAGAGTTGTGTAGTCAAAAATTATTTTGTCCTACTTAGTGAACAATAATTGTAAGTAGTCAGTTGGTTTTCATCTACTGTATCTCTCTACAAAAAATTCGACTTTCTGAAGAAACATATGACGAAGTATATCGAAATTTCATTGAAATACAGTAAACGGGTTAAACGATGGTAAAAACCCGGTTTTCGCGGCACAGTAGTAATAATAAAACTGACCTAACCTACGTAAGAACCCGAAACTATTATCGACCCAAAGATACTATCGTACCCCAGTGGATTACCATTCTACTGACGATCAGAGTTTGCCTGTCGCCAACTTGACTTTTGCGACATATGTTTACGACGGTATAATGCGTATGTCGCATAAGTCACAAACCTAATGTAGAAAACCTAATTTTGAATAAAAGAAATTGTGAATATTTTTATACCCTCCACCATAGGATGGGGGGTATATTAACTTTGTCATTCCGTTTGTAACACATCGAAATATTGCTCTAAGACCCCATAAAGTATATATATTCTGGGTCGTGGTAAAAATCTGAATCGATCTGAGCATGTCCGTCCGTCCGTCTGTTGAAATCACACTAACTTCCGAACGAAACAAGCTATCGACTTGAAACTTGGCACAAATAGTTGTTATTGATGTAGGTCGGATGGTATTGAAAATGGGCCATATCGGTCCACTTTTACGTATAGCCCCCATATAAACGGACCCCCAAATTTGGCTTGCGAGGCCTCTAAGAGAAGCAAATTTCATCCGACCCGGCTGAAATTTGGTACATGGTGTTAGTATATGGTCCCTAACAACCATGCAAAAATTGGTTCATATCGGTCCCCCGATTTGGCTTGCGGAGCCTCTAAGAGAAGCAAATTTCATCCGATCCAGCTGAAATTTGGTACATGGTGTTAGTATATGGTCTCTAACAACCATGCAAAAATTGGTCCACATCGGTTGATAAATATATATAGCCCATATATAAACTGATCCCCCGATTTGGCTTGCAGAGCCTCTAAGAGAAAAAATTTTCATCCGATCCGGCTGAAATTTGGTACATGGTGTTAGTAAAGGGTGATTCTTTTGAGGTTAGGATTTTCATGCATTAGTATTTGACAGATCACGTGGGATTTCAGACATGGTGTCAAAGAGAAAGATGCTCAGTATGCTTTGACATTTCATCATGAATAGACTTACTAACGAGCCACAACGTCGAATTTTCAGTGAATGGGCCCTAGAAAAGTTGGCAGAAAATCCGCTTTTTTATCGACAAATTTTGTTCAGCGATGAGGCTCATTTCTGGTTGAATGGCTACGTAAATAAGCAAAATTGCCGCATTTGGAGTGAAGAGCAACCAGAAGCCGTTCAAGAACTGCCCATGCATCCCGAAAAATGCACTGTTTGGTGTGGTTTGTACGCTGGTGGAATCATTGGACCGTATTTTTTCAAAGATGCTGTTGGACGCAACGTTACGGTGAATGGCGATCGCTATCGTTCGATGCTAACAAACTTTTTGTTGCCAAAAATGGAAGAACTGAACTTGGTTGACATGTGGTTTCAACAAGATGGCGCTACATGCCACACAGTTCGCGATTCTATGGCCATTTTGAGGGAAAACTTCGGAGAACAATTCATCTCAAGAAATGGACCGGTAAGTTGGCCACCAAGATCATGCGATTTGACGCCTTTAGACTATTTTTTGTGGGGCTACGTCAAGTCTAAAGTCTACAGAAATAAGCCAGCAACTATTCCAGCTTTGGAAGACAACATTTCCGAAGAAATTCGGGCTATTCCGGCCGAAATGCTCGAAAAAGTTGCCCAAAATTGGACTTTCCGAATGGACCACCTAAGACGCAGCCGCGGTCAACATTTAAATGAAATTATCTTCAAAAAGTAAATGTCATGGACCAATCTAACGTTTCAAATAAAGAACCGATGAGATTTTGCAAATTTTATGCGTTTTTTTTTTTTAAAAGTTATCAAGCTCTTAACAAATCACCCTTTATATGGTCTCGAACAACCATGCAAAAATTGGTCGATATCGGTCCGTAATTATATATAGGCCCCATATAAACCGATCCCCAGATTTGACCTCCGGAGCACCTTGGAAGAGCAAAATTCTTCCCATTCAGTTGAAATTTGGTACGTAATATTAGTATAGGGTATCCAACAACCATGCAGGAATTGGTCCCTATCAGTCCATAATTATATATAGCTCCCATATAAAACGATCCCCAGATTTGACCTCCGGTTTCTTTTGGAGAAGCAAAATTCATTCGATCTGGTTGAAATTTGGTACGTGGTAGTAGTATATGATATTTAACAACCATGTGACTTGAAATTTGTGGATGACAGTCTTTCGTAGAAGTTTCTACGCAATCCATGGTGAAGGGTACATAAGATTCGGCCTGGCCGAACTTACGGCCGTATATACTTGTTTAATTTATAAATGTGACAATTTCATTTTTCAGCACTCAAAATATTGATTTGATGGGATATCCACCGAAATGTCCTCACTTGGCACATACTGATTTCTTTTTATTCCCGTACGCTAAAAAGAAAACGAGAGATCAACAATTTTCGACACATGAGGAAGAAGCGGTTGATGCTCTCAGAATGCATGTTTTGGAGATACCTCAATCAGAGTACCAAAAGTGCTTCGAAAATTGGTTCAAACGCATGCAAAAGTGTATAGACCTTCATGGTGAATATTTTGAAAACAATAAAACGATTTTGTTTCCACATAATATTTGTTGCTGTTTACTAATTCCGAAATATAACAAGTATATACCGCCGTAAGTTCGGCCAGGCCGAAGCTTATGTACCCTCCACCATGGATTGCGTAGAAACTTCTACTGAAGACTGTCATACACAATCGAATTACTTGGGTTGCGGTAACACATGCCGATGGCAAGCTATCTTAAAACTTCCTAACACCGTAATATATACCACATAGTCCATACGTGGTATATATTAAACTAAAAAAGGCCGATTAAGTACGTATATAACTAAGTTTAAAGTTTCTATAGACATAAAATTTTGAAAAAATAAATTTTTGACAACATTTTCTATAGAAGTAAAATTTGGAAAAAATGTTCTATAGAAATAAAATTTGGAAAAAATTTTCTATAGAAATAAAATTTTGACAAAATTTTTTATAGAAATAAATGTTGACAAAATTTTCTACAGAAATAAAATTTTGACAAAATTTTCTATAGAAATAAAATTTTGACAACATTTTCTATAAAAATAAAAGTTTGACAAAATTTTCTATAGAAATAAAATTTTGACAAAATTTTCTATAGAAATAACCTTTGACAATGTTTTCTATAAAAATAAAATTTTGGTAGATTATTTTTGGCTCGAGTGGCAACCATGATTATGAACCGATATGGACCAATTTTTGTGTGATTGGGGATCGGCTATATATAACTATAGACCGATATGGACCAATTTATTAACGGCCTTATACTAACACCACGTTCCAAAAAAACCGGATCGGATGAATTTTGCTCCTCCATGAGGCTCCGGAGAACAAATCTGGGGATCGATTTATATGTGGGCTATATATAATTATGGACCGATATGGACCAATTCGTGCATGGTTGTTAGAGACCATATAGTAGCACCACGTACCAAATTTCAACCGGATCGGATAAATTTTGCTCCTCCAAGAGGCTCCGGAGCTCAAATCTGGGGATCGGCTTATATGGGGGCTATATATAAATATGAACCGATATGGACCAATTTTGGCATGGTTGTTAGAGACAAAATACTAACACCACGTACCAAATTTCAATCGGATCGGATGACTTTTGCTCCTCTAAGAGGCTCCGGAGGTCAAATCTGGGGATCGGTTTATATGGGGGCTATATATAATTATGGGCCGATGTAGACCAATTTTTGCACGATTGTTAGAGACCATATACTAACACCATGTACCAAATTTCAGCCTGATCGGATGAAATTTGGTTCTCGTAGAGGCTCCGCAAGCCAAATCGGGGGATCGGTTTATATGGGGGCTATATGTGATTATGGACCGATATGGACCAATTTCTGCATGGTTGTTAGAGACCATATACTAACACCAAGTACCAAATTTCAGCCGGATCGGATGAAATTTGCTTCTCTTAGAGCAATCGCAAGCCAAATTTGGGGCTCCGTTTAAATGGGGGCTATACGTAAAAGTGGACCGATATGTACCAATTTTTGCATGTTTTCTAGAGACCATATACTAAAACCATGTACCAAATTTCAGCCGGATCGGATGAAATTTGCTTCTCTTAGAGCAATCGCAAGCCAAATTTGGGGGTCCGTTTATATGGGGGCTATACGTAAAAGTGGACCGATATGGCCCATTTGCAATACCATCCGACCTACATCCATAGCAACTACTTGTGCCAAGTTTAAAGTCGATAGCTTGTTTCGTTCGGAAGTTAACGTGATTTCACCACGACCCAGAATATATATACTTTATGGGGTCTTAGAGCAATATTTCGATGTGTTACAAACGGAATGACAAAGTTAATATACCCCCATCCTATGGTGGAGGGTATAATAATATACCCCCATCCTATGGTGGAGGGTATAATAATATACCCCCATCCTATGGTGGAGGGTATAAAAAGCAACATTGACTTCTAGGTCCAGTAAAAAAGAGAAGTGCGTCTTCTCTGCTAACCAAAAATTGCATTCGTATTTTAATCTCATTGCTTACGGCAATTTTTTCAGTTTTGCAAGTAAGGATATTCAATGGAAATACTTATTCCTATTTTCTTTGTATCACTTTTGACAGCACGCCCCCTATTATGTTGTAAATTACAAGTTTAAATTTGTTGGTACTCTAGCTACTGGTCGACTACGCTTATTTGGTCCTTTTGAAGAAGGATATTTTACTTACTATTTATACACCATCCTCGTATATTCGAAAAATTTCGCCACCATCAGAGTGTGCATGTCGATATTAAACGTTTTGCAGAATCATGTTTTAAATGGATATTCATGTAATCGTATGAAATTTCGAATGGTGTAATTTTGATCAATGATCCAAACAAAATTTTCTATTGAATATCACATTTGGACAACTGGCAACTGCATTGTGGGCCGTTTATTACACTTCAGTATTCATATTGGCTAGTAAATGGGCTGGTTACTCTGATTGTTGGTAGGTTGGAACATGTATGAAGTGTAGCATATCATTTATTTTTCTTGTTTATTTAGAAGTATTGTTAAGACCATTGCCATGATAGTTAACTTGAAGAAAAAAAAAAAACCAAAGGAGTTTACTATGGCCTACAAGTATTGCGAAAATAGAGAAGGGGTATTCACTTAAAATTTAGAATATTTAAGAAAATTTTGCAGAAAAAATGGGTTAAATTATTGAAATAAAATATATTTGAAATGTACTCATTAATTTTATTAAATCATAAATTTTATTAATTGATTTCATTTTAAGTGATTACCCTTATTGTAATTTCATTACAGGTCATTAAACATTTTTTGGCGCGTTTTTTTTTATTTCTTCGAAATCCATTAAGTCAAGTGTATTACGTTTCAAGGATTTCATAAACTCCACGAACAAGAAAAAAAATGTTTAATCGATTTTTGAAAAGCTTAGCAGCTTTTAGTACATGACCATTAATAAATTAAACTACATTCAATTGATGTAAACTAATTTATTTAAATTTGATTAATAGTTAATTCAAGAATTCAAATACACGAAAGATAATATTCAAATTAATTACTAAGGTGGGAAAATGTAATGAACTCTTAGCGGATTTACAACTATGCCGGATTCAATGAGTGTTCAAAATTTTTATCGATTATTTGTTAATAATGCAAAATCGATTTAGCATGTGTAAATATAAAAATATATTTCAATTTTTATTGACTATAGCACAAATGTTCCTTTAAATAATGCATTACTAAATAGAGTGAGTGAGTGAGAGGAAGAGAAACTAAAAAGTTTTTGTCATTTGGATTTGAAAATCATAACAAAATCCAACAATTTAATAAACCATTTTGTTTTTCACAAAAAGTTTGCGTCACTGAATGTTACCTGATAATTGAAGATTTCAAAATGAAGACAAACGAATGAAGGGGTTGTTATTCTGATGGTGTTTTCTTTTTATATGTTTTACCGAAAAAAATAAACTGTTTTATAGGGACACTGAACTAACTTGTGCGAAAATTGAACTAAATTTTACTCCACATTTTGAGCTTTCCACAAAGCGTTGTTATATCCAGCCATGTTGTTGTTATATCCAGCCATGTTGCCATGTTGTACTTTTGAAAAGTACTTAACAAAAAGTAAGATTTCATTAAAGGGTGATACGGTCAAAATTTGGTCAATATAAACTTGACGTATTTCTTTCAATTTTGCATTTAAAAAACCTGAACATCCCTCATTTTGAAGGTGTGTGTGTGTAGAATGTTGCTCCTATCTTGTTTTTGGAATTCACTCTTCAGTTGTCAAAATGCCGTCCAAGGAAGAAGAGCAGCGTATCAAAATTTTGCTCGCGCATCGCGAAAATCCGAGCTACTCGCACGCAAAGCTGGCAAAATCGCTAAAAGTTGCCAAATTAACCGTTACAAATGTAATTAAAGTGTTTGGGGAACGTTTGTCGACAGCCAGGAAGTCTGGATCGGGGGAAATCGAAACCCGGAAGCCGCTGAGACGACAAAGAGAGTTGCCAGTAGTTTCAAGCGAAACCCTAACCTCTCTCTCCGAGATGCCGCAAATAAGCTGGGTGTATCGTCTACAACCGTGCATCGAGCTAAAAAACGAGCTGGACTATCGACTTACAAGAAGGTAGTGACTCCAAATCGCGATGATAAACAAAATACGACGGCCAAAGCGCGATCCCGGAGGCTGTACACGACGATGCTGACGAAGTTTGACTGCGTGGTAATGGACGACGAAACCTACGTCAAAGCTGACTACAAGCAGCTTCCGGGACAGGAGTTTTATACGGCAAAAGGAAGGGGAATGGTAGCAGATATTTTCAAGCACATAAAACTGTCAAAGTTCGCAAAGAAATATCTGGTTTGGCAAGCCATCTGTACCTGTGGCTTGAAAAGCAGTATTTTCATAGCTTCCGGGACTGTCAACCAAGAAATTTACGTGAAAGAGTATTTGAATAAACGTCTGCTGCCTTTCCTGACGAAACACGGTTGTTCCGTACTGTTTTGGCCGGATTTGGCATCTTGGCATTACGGTAAAAAGGCCATGGAGTGGTACGCCGCCAACAACGTGCAGGTTATATATATATATATATATATATATATATATATATATATATATATATATATATATATATATATATATATATATATATATATATATTCTGGGTCGTGGTGAAATTCTGAGTCGATCTGAGCATGTCCGTCCGTCTGTTGAAATAACTTCCGAACGAAACAAGCTATAGCTATATATATATATATATATATATATATATATATATATATATATATATATATATATATATATATATATATATATATATATATATATATATATATATATATATATATATATATATATATATATATATACTTTATGGAGTCTTAGAGCAATATTTCGATGTGTTACAAACGGAATGACAAAGTTAATATACCCCCATCCTATGGTGGAGGGTATAAAAAAGGACAAGTCAAATTTAGTACACCAAATAAAATGTAATGGAGACGGGTCGGACATATGCCAAAAGGTATATGTCGGTACGACAGGAACTAAATTAAAGACGAGAATTTCATTCCACAAATCTGACCGCAAGGCTAGAGACAAACCATTGGATAAAAAGACGGCACTCGCAACCAACTGCACACAAACTGGACACAGCCCGAATTTTGACGATGTAGATGTATTAGTGCAAGAGAGTAATCCATTTCGACGATATACCTTAGAGATGCTTTATATCACCGACGTTCCCAGCGAGAAGAGATTAAACTTTAAAACAGATAAATGTTCTCAAATGTATCGATTCACCATAAAAAAACACGGACGCAGGCATATTTAGTTGGCAATTAACTTTCATAAAAATCAGACGTAAACTCTCTCTAAAATTTTTTTTTGATTATTTCTTAAAAATACTTTAATGTAAATATAAATTGTTTGTGTTACTCGTATATTGTGTACTAATATTTGCGATTTATCTAGATCCGCGTCGAAGACTAATGATGTTAGTCGAAATATTGGATAATAAATTTAACAAGTAATCAAAAATCCTAAAAAGGATTTTTTTATTAAAAGGACCTCAAGCCGAAATAATAATAAAATAAAAAAGAAATAATAAAATATAACTACGAACAACTAATTTTGTTACAATAAAAATAAGTTAATTTAAGCGTTAGTTTAACTACGGATTTTGTATTGTGCGTATACACCTTCACGCACATTGATATACTTATTTATATTGTTTTGTTATAGATTTGCAATAATTTTCAAAAGAACGGAAAATTTACTCACTCATTTAAAACAACAAATATTTTATGTAGTTTATTTATACACCGAAACTGTTTTATAGAAAGAATGAACTAGAAAAAGTGAACTAAAAGTAAAGAAGAAAATCATTGACGCCAAATCATGACCATTTGAACCATACAGTAGTTCGTTCTTACTATTTTTGGGAATCGTACGAAAATTTTCATTTGTTTTAGTTCATATTGAACTTATGTGTACGGTCATTGAACTTTATACCCACGTTTAGTTCATAAATATTTTTCATATTTCATATTTTTGAGACATACTTAAAAAAGTAAGATTTCATTCAGCTGTGGAAAATTTCGATAAAAATAATAAAATTAAACTACAAGCAAATATTTTTTTCCAATAAAAATAAGTTAAATTTAGCGTTAGTTTAACTACGGAAATTTTTTTCTGTGTGAAAATCATTTTTTTGTACGTGTACATTATTTGTGTTGTGTTTGGGGTCAAAGATGGAATTGGTTTTCTATATGGTCCTATATAGATTACGTTTAGCCAGTCGGAGGACCAATATGTAAAATCGTATGCACGAAATATATTTTTACAAATAAATAAAGTACTTTATAGTTATGAACAAATTCTTACTGTTTTGCCCACAGTAGTCAAGACTATAAATTAAATTTAGGAAACGAATATTTCAACTGTACAAAATCCAATTAATTTGATATGATACATTTTATTGATGTAATTCTGTATCCTATTGGAAGGAGTTATAACATGACTCAAAATATCAACAGAGCTTTGTTCATTATTTGACACATATGATAAAAATCCTATATATGTTTGTCTCAACAAATCTGTAACTTTACTTTACTTTATTTTTATGGCCTCCACCACCAATGGTTACTTCCCATGGAAACGCCTCTAGTTTTTGCAATTGTCATATTTGTCGTTGACTGGAGATTATTTACGTATGGTTGCAATTTAATTGCCTGTTTACATGTCAACAAACCAAAACATTTTGCTTTACTTTCTGTTTAAACTAAGCCATTGAATTCTAATACAAGACATACAAGACTCAACGACTTTTTTGTTTATTCTCTGATTAAATTTTATGACGAGATTTATTAAAAACAAGTAAGCGGTATCTTTGGTCAGGACGAATTTTAAACACCCACCACCATGTATCAAATTTGATTTTAGGTGGATTTGATGAAATATACATACTCCCTCCAGAAGATCGGTTCAAATGGGATGGTTCTCGAAGTTAAATTTAAAATTTCTACTTATGGAGACTACACTATAGGTTGGATTTATACGGACCATTCTTGGTTGAGTTTTAAAGGAATCTGAAACTCCTTCTCGAAACGTCAAAAAAAAAAAATAAGATGAAATAATGCCATTCATATGACTTGAACACAGAAAAAAAAATCCACCAAAATAGGTCCAATTAAACTTTTCATTGAATTTTCAAAAATATACCATTAAAAATTTAATTGATTCAACAATTTTTGTAATCAAAACAAAAACCAATCACAAAAATTAATAGTAGCAATTAATTTTTTAATTGACTTGAAAAATTAATTGGATCAATTAATTTCGTGATTGAATCCAAAAATTATTTTTTTGTGTGAAATTTAAATTCTGTAGATTTTTACCCCATTACTCGAATGAGCACTAGAAGTAAAATCGAAAAATTCTATTTCTAGTTTCGGGCAATTTGGATAATAAGTGTGCCTTCTATCTCTTAAAGAAGTCAAATAGGGAGATCGGTCTATATGTTTACTATACCACGCCATGGACCGAGACATACCATATTCAGCACACCAATTTGTGGATCCAAAATACGTCTAGATTTCATTTTTCAGGCAAATTGGATAAAAATTGCGGTGTCCAGAAACTCATGAACTGAAATCGACCAAATCGGTAAAATTTATGTCGGCTATACAAGACATATATTCGGCACATCTATTTGTGGACCTAGATTACTTCTAGATTTCCGATTTCAAGCAAATTGGATACAAAATTGTAGTGTGTAGAATCGCAAAAAATCAACTCGGGATATCGGTCTATATGGAAGCTATATCAAAACATGGAGCAATACACACCATATTCGGCAGAGCAATTCATGGATCTAAAATACCTCTACACTGGTAGAAAAACCTTCGTTATATTAACGAAATGTGTCATTAAAATTGAACCAATGCACATTGGGCCAAATGACCGAAATCTCACGCATAAAATCAATTTTTGAACTTGTGAAAATTAAATATTTGGTGGTACGAAAACGTTGACAACACATAGCCAAAAACAAATCCAAAATGGTAAAACAATATGGCAACCCGTTTGGCGGTTCAGGCCGACGAAATTGGCAGCTCTTTGTTATTGATTTTTTTGTTGAATTCATAGTTTAGCAAGGTGCTTTAAAGATTTTGTTGGTAAAAAAAAGTTTTTAAAGTTATAAATGGAACAAATTCGTTAAGATAACTTATTTTAATTTTTCGTTATTACGAATTTTCTGATATATAACCCTTAAATATACAAGATCACTGGTTATGATTGAATTTTTGGAAAAACGTATTTTTATAAATAGCGTTATGGTGTATTTAACACAACAAATTTAATTTCATGGAGTTCGGTCAAAATTTTAAGACGTAAGAATTTCTTTCTGGTTGTATCTTAACAGATACAGTGCGCTTTTTAAGGTTAACGAAAATGGACTGCCAGGTGTTTTCAAAAATTGCAATGAAATCACTTCCAAATAGGTGCAAAGTACTTTTGATTGAATTGTATCCAACTTTTAATAAAGTATTGAATTGCTGATTTGTAATCGTTAACATAATCTTTTGTGATAATAAAATTAGATTTCGCTTTCAAAATCACGCATTTTTTTTGAAAACCGGTTGAACCGGTTATGCCGGTTATTTATTTCTATCAATAAAACCGTCCACTGGTTTTGGGAAAAAGTCCGGCTTTTTATACCCTGCGCCACACTGTGGAACAGGGTATTATAAGTTAGTGCATATGTTTGTAACACCCAGCAGGAGACGAGATAGACACATGGTGTCTTTGGCAATAATGCTCAGGGTGGGTCCCTGAGTCGATATAACTATGTCCGTCTGTCTGTGAACACATTTTTGTGATCAAAGTCTAGGTCGCAGTTTAAGTCCAATCGCCTTCAAATTTGGCACATGTTCCTAATTTAGGTCCGAACCCTATTGATTTTGGAAGAAATCGGTTCAGATTTAGATATAGCTCCCATATATATATCTTTCGCCCGATATGCACTAATATGGACCCAGAAGCCAGATTTTTGACCGAATTTGGTTGAAATTTTGCACTAGAAGTACAATTAGTAGTATAGTCAAGTGTGCAAAATTTGATTGAAATCGCTTCAGATTTAGATATAGCTCCCATATATATCTTTCGCCCGATATGGACTTATATGGCCCCAGAAGCCAGATTTTTGGCTGAATTTGGTTGAAATTTTGCACTAGGAGTACAATTAGTAGTATAGTCAAGTATGCAAAATTTGATTGAAATCGGTTCAGATTTAGATATAGCTCCCATATATATCTTTCGCCCGATATGGACTAATATGGTCCTAAAAGCCAGAGTTTTGGCCCAATTTGGTTGAAATTTTGCGCAGGGAGTAGATTTAGCATTATTGCTATGCGTGCCAAATTTGGTTGAAATCGATTCAGATTTAGATATAGCTCCCATATATATCTTTCGCCCGATATGGACTTATATGGCCCCAGAAGCCAGAGTTTTATCCCGATTAGCTTGAAAGTTTGCACAATGAGTACAATTGGTAGTATAGTCATGTGTGCCAAATTTGATTGAAATCGATTCAGATTTAGATATAGCTTCCATATATATTTTTCGCCCGATATGGACTTATATGGCACCAGAAGCCAGATTTTTGGCCCAATTTGGTTGAAATTTTTCACTAGGAGTACAATTAGTAATATAGTAATGTGTGCCAAATTTGATTGAAATCGGTTCAGATTTAGATATAGCTCCCATATATATGTTTTTCTGATTTCGACAAAAATGGTCAAAATACGAACATTTTCCTTGTTAAATCGCCACTACTAAGTCGAAAAAGTGTAAAAATGACTCTAATTTTCCTAAACTTCTAATACATATATATCGAGCGATAAATCATAAATAAACTTTGGGGAGTTTCCTTAAAATTGCTTCAGATTTAAATGTTTCCCATATTTTTTACTAAAATTGTGTTCCACCCTAGTGCATTAGCCAACTTAAATTTTGAGTCTATAGATTTTGTAAAAGTCTATCAAATTCTATCCAAATCGAGTGATATTTAAATGTATGTATTTGGGGCAAACGTTTATATATAGCACCCAACACATTTGACGGATGTGATATGGTATCGAAAATTGAGATCTACAAAGTGGTGCAGGGTATAATATAGTCGGCCCCGCCCGACTTTAGACTTTCCTTACTTGTTTAAACCTAGAACGGTTTTTGATCACCCTATCTAGAATACAGGTAGGTTAGGCCATCCCACATGATTTTCTAAATAGCATTATTTCAATATCGATTTCCGATTATATATATTCTTGATCAGGGAGAAATTCTAAGACGATATAACCATGTCCGTCTGTCTGTCTGTTGTAATCACGATACAGTTTTCAATAATGAAGCAATCGTGCTGAAATTTTGCACAAACTCTTCTTTTGTCTGCAGTCAGGTCAAGTTCGAAGATGGGCTATATCGGTCCAGGTTTTGATATAGTCCCCATATAAACCGACCTCCCGATTTGGGGTCTTGGGCTTATAGAAATCGTAGTTTTTATCCAATTTGCCTGAAATGTGAAATCTAGAAGAATTTTATGACCATAAAGAGGTGTGCCAAAAATGATGAGTATCGGTCCATGTTTTGGTATAGCCCCCATATAAACCGGTCTCCCTATTTTACTTCTTGAGCTTATAGAAACCGTAGTTTTTTCCAATTTGTCTGGAATTGGAAATCTAGAGGTATTTTCGGACCATTAAGAGGTGTGCTAAAAATTGTGAGTATCGGCCCATGGTTTGGTATAACTCCCATATATACCGATCTCCCGATTTTATGTCTTGGGCTTCTAGAATCCGCAGTCTTTATTCAATTTACCAGAAATGTGAAATCTAGAAGTATTTTATGACCATAAAGAGGTGTGCCAAAAATGGTGAGTATCGGTCCATGTTTTGGTACAGCCCCCATATAAACCGGACTCCCGATTTTACTTCTTGGGCTTATAGAAGCCGTAGTTTTTTTTCAATTTGTCTGGAATTGGAAATCTAGAAGTATTTTCGGACCATAAAGAGGTGTGCCAAAAATTTTGAGTATTGGCCCTTGGTTTGGTATGTTATAGCCCCCATATATACCGATCTCCCGATTTTATTTCTTGGACTTCTAGAATCCGCAGTTTTTATTCAATTTACAAGAAATTGGAAATCTAGATGTATTTTTGAACCATAAAGAGGAGTGCCAAAAATGGTGAGCATCGGTCCATGTTTTGGTATGGTCAAACCGACCGGTCTAGGTCTTATAGTTTTGTCAAAATTTTATTTCTATAGAAAGTTTTGTCAAAATGTTATTTCTATAGAAAATTTCATTTCAATAGGAAATTTTGTCAAAATTTAATTTCTATAGGAAATTTTGTTAAAATTTCATTTCAATAGGAAATTTTGTCAAAATTTTATTTCCATAGGAAATTTTGACAAAATTTCATTTCTATAGGAAATTTTGACAAAAATTAATTTCTATAGGAACTTTTGACAAAATTTCATTTCTATAGGAAAAATTTAATTTCTACAAAAAAATGTCAAAATGTCATTTCTACAGGAAACTTTTGTCAAAATTTCATTTCTATAGGAAATTTTATCAAAATTTCATTTCTATAGAAAATTTTGTCAAAATTTTATTTCTATACGAAATTTTGTCAAAATGTTAGTTCTATAGGAAATTTTTTTCAAAATTTAATTTCTATAGGGAATTTTGTCAAAACTTCATTTCAATAGGAAATTTTGTCAACATTTTATTTCAATAGGAAACCAACCTCCCGATTAGGGGTCTTGGGTTTATAGAAACCGTAGTTTTTATCCAATTTGCCTGAAATTGGAATTCTAGAGGTATTTTAGAACCATAAAGAGGTGTGCCGAAAATGGTGAGTATCGGTCCATGTTTTGGTATAGCCCCCATATAGACCGATTTCCCGATTTTACTTATTGGGCTTCTAGAATCCGAAGTTTTTATCCAAATTGTCTGAAATTGGAAACCTGGAGGTATTTTCGGGCCATAAAGAGGTGTGCCGAAAACGGTGAGTATCGGTCCATATTTTAGTATAGCCCCCAATAAGAACGATCTCACGATTTAACTCCTTGGGTTTCTAGAAACCGTATCCGATTTTCCTGAAATTGTAAATATTCTCGTATTTTAGACTCACAAAAACGTGTATCGGATTTAGTTTTTATCGCCTCCATATAGACCGATTTCACTTCTTGAGGGTATAGAAGGCGCACCGATCATGAAAATTGCATGAAACTCCATGTAAAATTTCCAGATTTTACTTCTCGGGTGAAAATCTACAGATTTAAGATTTCAAATCAAGACGTTATTTTATAAAGAGTGGTTAAAATTTCAAGGGTCGATGTTGATTTTGAATAAAACACAAACTATTTAGGAAATTATTGTAATTTTATTTTATTATGATATATTGGTATTACTCAATTATGTATGGAACAAAATATCGGCCAAATGGGCGCCGCGACCTCGGTGGCACACCTCCATCCGATGGTCCAAATTTTCGATGACGCTGAGGCATAATGGAGGTTCTATGCCGTTAATGTGCTGAATTATCTCATCCTTTAGCTTTTGAATTGTTGCTGGCTTATTGACGTACACTTTTTCTTTGAAATAACCCCAAAGAAAAAAGTCCAACGGTGTCAAATCACATGATCTTGGCGGCCAATTGACATCGCCATTACGGCCATTGAATTTGTTGCGCAAAAGAGCCATTGTTTCGTTAGCTGTGTGGCAAGTGGCATCGTCCTGCTGAAACCACATATCGTCCACATCCATATCTTCCAATTCGGGCCATAAAAAGTTCGTTATCATCTCACGATAGCGAACACCATTCACAGTAACTGCCTGACCGGCCTCATTTTGGAAAAAATACGGCCCGATGATGCCGCCAGCCCATAAACCGCACCAAACAGTCACTCTTTGTGGGTGCATTGGTTTTTCGACTATCACTCTTGGATTCTCATTCGTCCAAATGCGGCACTTCTGTTTATTGACGAATTCATCACTGAAGATGATTTTCTTCGAAAATGAACGCCCATTTTCATAATAAGTCTGGATAACTTTAAAACGTCGTTGGATTGTGTATCTCTCCATGGTTCAAATTGAGTAAGTCTGAAATAGAGAAATGTCAAATAAAATTCGGAAAAAAACTTGGCGTTTAGGTGTGGTTCTTCGGGAAGTGTGCTGGTTGCACTGCTCTGCTTGATCTGTCCTCAAACCCCCTAAAATTTCAAAGGAAACCCTAATATTTGATTCATGGTGGTGGGTATTTAAGATTCGTCCCGGCCGAACTTACTGCTGTATATACTTGTTTAATACGAGTATATACCCCGTATGGACTAACTTTAAGATAACATATCGGCAAGTGTTACCGCAACCAAGGAGGAGGGTACATAAGATTCGGCCTGGCCGAACTTACGGCCGTATATACTTGTTTATCTTGAGCAAATCGTCTTGTAAATGCTCGAACAATAATAATGGGAGTTCGGCCAATATGTGTATGGTATTTTGAATTAAAATTTAGTTCTAAGTAGTCAAGAAATAAACTTGGATATGAACTTTATTCTGTAAGTATGGGATATATTTACTTCGTGCCGAGTCCTTAAGAAGGAATTCCACAATAGTTTAACAATTTCTTAGGCAATCAGAGTAAATTGTAAATTAGCTCTTTGGCCCCCGTATAAATGCCGTGGAATACAGAGGAAGATTTTTCTTTTTATTTTAAAAATTCGCTGTACTTCTATAAGCATGTAGAAGGAAAGAATTCCATATAAACCCTAATTCTAAATCTGATTTATTATACTGTACAGATTTCGAAAATTCCCCATGAAGATACCAAAATTTCTGGAAATCCCCAAGTTCCCAACCCAAAAATATCCACGAAAAAATATCCCAGATTTGGGGAAAATCCCCAATACCGGTAACACTGTTGTAGACAAAAATCCAAGCAAATATATTCTCAAAACACAAGACACATGTAGCGTGTCGGACAAAAAATATTGTCGCCAACAGATTTAATTTCTATTACGATGGCCGTTTTGTATTTTTTTTACAAATTTTAAATTATATTGAATATTAAAAAAAATGAAAAAATATAAAAATAATTGTGTATGTAAACAAATCAACAGCAAGGTGTGTCTCTCCACATCTCATTTGTATATTTCTTGATTAATCAGAATATTCGCGGTCAATAAAGTCTGGGCCATTCGTTCTTTGGGTGTAATCAGACTGAGCTCTTTTTCCGTTTTTTTTTTTGCAACAGCATGGAGACAATTTAATGTTGTCTTCTAGCCACGCGAATAATTGAGCTGTAATATTTGTAATAATCTTTAGAAATTAAATCCTTTTCATATAAAATGTCAATGCATTTGACTACTGTTACGCCATTACATAGAAGGGGGGTTATGTCGAAAATGAAATAATTATATGGATTAATTAACTCCCACACCTGATGTCAGATTAGTCTGAGTATGTGGGTTTTGCATTGCCAAGTTTATAGACGTTGAAATTTGCATATTTTGTTCGTTTTGAATCTATCTTTCCTAGAATTTGATAAATCAAGTGGAATAAAGGCATTTGTAAGAAAAGAAATTTATGAGGCGTATTACTTTAGTATTCTAGACGAAGAGAAGGAGCTTCACAGAATTTATCATAAAGTCTATGAAACATTTTTATAAATTTAAAGGTGGGTAATATGTTCTGGTAAACGAAACATGACGCAGCTGTTTGCTGGATTATTTCCTTCGTAAAATTCCACACTTGCGATATCGATATCAAGGTCTAAACTCATAATCTGGACTAACATTGATTGACCTAACACGAACATCACACCAAAGAGCATATCTTAAACATTGGCAAATTAACAAGTAGCCAAGTAGCACAGCTTAAATCTCTGTCAAAATACAAATTAATAAATTTTAATTTTACAAATTGGCATTGCATTGATTTCAATTAACGAAACGGCTGTTATTTTGATTTCCTTCTGCACCTCGTGAAGACTCATAAAGCTTTGGACAAGGAGGCGTTGAAACACCTGAATTACACACCTCCATGTGCGGGTTACGACGGCGATGAATGCATACCACCAGCACCACCATGTAACCACCATTGAGACTGCATTCGTATTTGATTACCAAAACGTGATCAAATTAATGTACATAATGAACCCATTTACCACAAAAAATTACCTCTCCGAAAAAAAAAAACAAAACAGAGACTTTAAACAGTTGAAAAAGACCAAGAGCCGCATTAAAAAACAGACAATTAAAATCAAATTCTAAATTACAAACCTGTGCCATAGCAAACAATAAAAACTAAGCCACCAAATTAAGCTTCAGATATCGATATTCAATAGCAAATCTTTGGCCAGACAATAAAACAACGACATTTTCGACACCCCTCCGACAAAACGTCGATTTGCAGTCAATAGATATGGGAAGAGATGGCTTCTATATCAGCTGGTCGTATAACAATCATGGCGTTGGGTATGCAAAAACAGACTACCGCGAATGGAGTTTGCCACCACAGTGGGTACTATTTAGGTTAGGTTAGGTTAGGTATAGTGGCAGTCAGGGCTGTGGAGTCGTAGCCGAAGACTTGGAGTCCGAGTCTGAAGCTTTTGCTGGAGTCGTAAGAATTTTGCTCGACTAAATTGAATTTTTTAAAACACTTTATATTTTTGGTACTAAACAAGTTTTTACGCTATCGATTTTATATTTTTTAATTGGCAGTCAAAATTTTATTTCTATACAAAATCTTGTCAAAATTTTATTTATATTGAAAGCTTTGTCAAAACATTATTTCTATAGAAAGTTTTGTTTCTATAAAAAATCTTGTCAAAATTTCATTTCTATAGAAAATTTTGTCAACATTTCATTGCTAAAGAAAATTTCAATTCAATAGGAAATTTTGTCAAAATTTCATTTCTATAGGAAATTTAGTCAAAATTTCATTTCAATAGGAAATTTTGTCAAAATTTTATTTCTATAGGAAATTTTGACAAAATTTCATTTCTATAGGAAATTTTTACAACATTTTATTTCTATAGGAAATTTTGGCAAAAGTTTATTTCTATAGAAAATTTTGACAAAATTTCATTTCTATAGGAAATTTTCACAAATTTTATTTCTATAGGAAATTTTGACAAAATTTCATTTCTACAGGAAACTTTTGTCAAAATTTCATTTCTACAGAAAACATTTGTCAAAATTTCATTTCTACAGGAAACTTTTTGTCAAAATTTCATTTCTATAGAAAATTTTGTCAAAATTTTATTTCTATAGGAAATTTTGTCAAAATTTTATTTCTATAGAAAAATTTGTCAAAATTTTATTTCTATAGAAACATTTGTCAAAATTTTATGGTAACGATATTTCATTTCTATAGAAAATCTTGTCAAAATTTTATTTCTATAGGAAATTTTGTCAAAATTTCATTCTATAGAAAATCTTGTCAAATTTTGTTTCCATAGAAAGTTTTGTCAAAATTTTGTCAAAATTGTATTCCTATAGAAAATTTCATTTTTCCAGGAAATTTTGTCAAAATTTTATTTCTATAGGAATATTTGTCAAAATTTTATTTCTATAGGAAATTTTGTCAAAATTTCATTTCAATAGGAAATTTTGTCAAAATTTCATTTCTATAGGAAATTTTGCCAAATTTCATTTCAATAGCAAATTTTGTACAAATTTCATTTCTCTAGAAAATTTTGTCAAAATTTCATTTCTCTAGAAAATTTTGTCAAAATTTCATTTCTCTAGAAAATTTTGTCAAAATTTAATTTCAATAGGAAATTTTGTCAAAATTTCATTTCTATAGAATTTTTTTAAAAAAATTTTTATTTCTAAATGAAATTTTTGTCAATATTTCATTTCTACAGGAAACTTTTGTCAAAATTTCATTTCTATAAAAAATTTTGTCAAAATTTAATTTCTATAGAAAATTTTGTCAAAATTTCATTTCTATAGGAAATTTTATCAAAATTTCATTTCTAATGAAAATTTTTGTCAAAATTTCATTTCTACAGGAAACTTTTGTCAAAATTTAATTTCTATAGAAAATTTTGTCAAAATTTTATTTCTATAGAAAATTTTGTCAAAATTTTATTTCTATAGACAATTTTGTCCAAATTCTATTTATTTAGTTAAATTTAGTTAAAATTTTATTCATATAAAAATTGTATGAAAATTTTATTTCAATAGAAAATTTTGACAAAATTTTATTTTTATATCAAATTGTGTCAAGATTTTATTTCTATAGGAATTTTTGCCAAAATTTAATTTCAATGGGAAATTTTGTCAAAATTTTATTTCTATAGAAAAATTTGTCAAAATTTTATTTCTATAGAAACATTTGTCAAAATTTTATGGTAACGATATTTCATTTCTATAGAAAATCTTGTCAAAATTTTATTTCTATAGGAAATTTTGTCAAAATTTCATTCTATAGAAAATCTTGTCAAATTTTATTTCCATAGAAAGTTTTGTCAAAATTTTGTCAAAATTGTATTCCTATAGAAAATTTCATTTTTGCAGGAAATTTTGTCAAAATTTTATTTCTATAGGAATATTTGTCAAAATTTTATTTCTATAGGAAATTTTGTCAAAATTTCATTTCAATAGGAAATTTTTTCAAAATTTCATTTCTATAGGAAATTTTGCCAAATTTCATTTCAATAGCAAATTTTGTACAAATTTCATTTCTTTAGAAAATTTTGTCAAAATTTCATTTCTCTAGAAATTTTTGTCAAAATTTAATTTCAATAGGAAATTTTGTCAAAATTTCATTTCAATAGGAAATTTTGTCGAAATTTCATTTCTATAGAATTTTTTTTAAAAATTTTTATTTCTAAATTAAATTTTGTCAAAATTTAATTTCTATAGAAAATTCTGTCAAAATTTCATTTCTATAAGAATTTTTGTCGAAATTTTATTTCTATAAGAAATTTTGTCAAAATTTCATTTCAATGGGAAATTTTGTCAAAATTTCATTTCTATAGACTTTTTTTTTTAATTTTTATTTCTAAATGAAATTTTGTCAAAATTTAATTTCTATAGGAAATTCTGTCAAAATTTCATTTCTATAAGAATTTTTGTCGAAATTTTATTTCTATAAGAAATTTTGTCAAAATTTCATTTCTAAAGAAAGTTTTGTCAAAATATCATTTCTAAAGAAAGGTTTGTAAAAATTTCATTTCTACAGAAAAGTTTTTGTCAATATTTCATTTCTCCAGGAAACTTTTGTCAAAATTTCATTTCTATAAAAAATTTTGTCAAAATTTAATTTCTATAGAAAATTTTGTCAAAATTTCATTTCTATAGGAAATTTTATCAAAATTTCATTTCTAATGAAAATTTTTGTCAAAATTTCATTTCTACAGGAAACTTTTGTCAAAATTTAATTTCTATAGAAAATTTTGTCAAAATTTTATTTCTATAGACAATTTTGTCCAAATTCTATTTATTTAGTTAAATTTAGTTAAATTTTTATTCATATAAAAATTGTATGAAAATTTTATTTCAATAGAAAATTTTGTCAAAATTTTATTTTTATATCAAATTGTGTCAAGATTTTATTTCTATAGGAATTTTTGCCAAAATTTAATTTCTATGGGAAATTTTGTCAAAATTTAATTTCAATGGGAAATTTTGTCAAAATTTCATTTCTGTAGGAGATTTTGTTAAAATTTCATTTCTATGGGAAATTTTGTCATAATTTCATTTCTATAGGAAATTTTGTCAAAACTTCATTTCTATAGAAAATCTTGTCAAAATTTTATTTCTATAGAAAGTTTATTCCTTAGAAAATTTTGTCAAAATTTTATTGCTATAGAAAATTTCATTTCAATAGCAAATTTTGTCAAAATTTCCTTTCTATAGGAAATTTTGTCAAAATTTCATTTCTATTGAAAATTTGTCAAAATTTTATTTCTATAGGAAATAGTGACAGAACTATGGATTAGCCGAACCAAGATTTCTAAGCAAACTTCACACATAAAAGGAATTTGATCACTTCAAACCTATTCCAAGAGCATAATGCGATTTTTGCACGGGGGTGATGCAACATGTTTGTCGCAAAAATATTATTTTCTTACCAAACATAAACATATTTGGCGAAATCAGATATAGAATGTTCGAGGTTATGAGAATGTTTCCCGCCCAAAAATAGAATTATGCTGTTTAAATATGTTTGAGGTGATCATATTCTTTCTTTGGGTGAACGCATCGCTAGTAAGCCACAAATTCGCTGAAGCGATGTGTTCACTAAACAAACGTGTTTCGTAAAGCGATATGTTCCTCTCGTATTTTTCTAACTTCGTTCACTGTTTACTACACTGTTCTCTGCCACTGTTGTAGGTACCACCAAAAACGACACTTGAGAAGCTATTTTTAGTTAGATGGAAAACATTTGTGCGGATCGTCGTAATATGAAAACATAAAAAGCCAATTTTTATAAACATAACAAAATGTTAATAGGTTTTGTTGCCTGGTTTGTGACTTGGTTTTGGTTAGGTGCCAGAAACATTGCTCTATAACAGCTTCCCTGGCTGCAACATTTATTTATACCATTCGATGACACACGGAACACTAGTCATGTGAAACGATGAAAAAAAAAGAACCAGATCAACTGGAGTTGAAAATCTTCACTAACAAACTTTTTGTTTTGCACCATTTGTAGATACCTTTGCCGAGGAGTAAACCACTTACTAACTAGGATGCCACAATTTAGTTAGCTTCCATCTCTTCCATGGCAATTTTCGGCAATGATGTTGAAGTCGAAAATACGCTATGAATCGCTACCAATGAGCAACTGAATCGTAACCTCTGTAACATCATCAGCTCTTTACAAATTTGTGATACATTCGATGTACTGTTATGGAGATTACCTCAGCCAAATGAAAAACTAACACCACCGTGAGTACTGCATACGTTTCCTTTTCCTTGGCCCAATTCTTTGTACTCCATTTCGATTGGTATGTAATAGAGGGACAGAAAGACGCAACATCTTTTGACGCCATTTAGAAAAAAGAGCATTCGATTTGCTTTTTTTCAATGGAACAGTGGTTCCAAATATTAATGATATGTACTCTCAATACTGATGGTTTCGCACCCTGAAAAGTGGTAACCATTCTGTCAACATTAAGTGTTCTGTGAGGTAAGACAGTCAATTTGCTTCCAAATTTTTTGTAACGGGGAAAGAAGAGTAATGTTCCGATTCGAGTCTCCAAAGTAAGCAAATTTTCGTGGTTTAAGAACCGGAACAACCTTCCCCATTTTGAAGGTATGGGCAAGATACCTAGCGCCATTCTCTTCAATGTGCTTCAACATTGTCGTAGCCAAAATATGTTGGCTATTCTCTATAGAATTTTTGACGGCCTTTAAGGCCTAGAGCACACATTCTTGGCTGATGATCATAGGGGCTGTTTATGCACGGTAGACACGCCGTTGCCTTCTGCTTGCATGTTCTGAAGAATTAGGTTGCTAGACATATTGTCTGCAGAAGGCATCCGCCTTACGGTTATCATAATTTAGGGTTTCCTCCCTAAACCAATTGTCTTTCAGTTTGATATTTGAGATATTCCGACCGTGTCGATATCAGGTTTAGGATCCAAAATATGGCTCCTCGAAGTGCTTGCGCCAATTTTCTAGCTTAAGGGTGGTGCCGATTTTGTAGCCACCGGATCTAGTCCCTTTTATCTGCCTCTGGAAAATTTGAAAATTTGAATTTGAAAATTGAATGTCAGGGATCCGACCTTATGGTATACATCTTTTGTACGCTCTCGTCAAGATATCCCTGAAAATCTCCACTGCAGCCAACGCTGACAGTGGGGCAACGATAAACTTGTACTCTGTTAACGAGGTAAAAAATGTTCTCTTCTGGGAATAACGGTGTCAGTCCCAGGATGAAATTTCACCGTGATCGGAAGCTGGTCAAAGTTCATAGCTTTGTCTATGTTACATGTCCTGTTGTCTGTGCTACGAGGTCAGAGCTAATCATGATGACGTCCGGGAAGCTTCGTCATATGGACGTTATGCGAAATTTATACTCCCCTGGCGTCACAGCCAAGCTCTGAGTGCCAACTGTGATGATGTGTATACTACTGAGGCAATGCTTAAGTATTGCCTTATATCCTGGCCTTATGTCTGGCAAGACGAACCACGATTGCTTTTGTGATGAAATCAAACAAACCACTTCCTGACACCCATTTAGATTGCTTCAAGTGCTCCAGGCATAATCAACTCCTGATATGACAAACCTCATCATGTGAAGAAGTGTCTAACCTAGCCAATTCGTCCGGCGTGAAGCGAGCGGCTGGTACCCCGATGATCTAGTGGAACTTCCTCTCGAAAGCTAACTAATGGGGCGATCCTGGCGTCACTTCCAAGCTCGGATTACAAACTGTTATGATGTGCATTCAGGTTCCCTAACAGGAGTTTGCTCATTACTGTATAGCTTTCCTGGCAAGACGAATAACAATTGCTAAGTACGACCGTCCTTGTTGTAATGAAACAAACCACTTCCTGACACTCAGTTAGATTGCTTCAAGTGCTCCAGGCATAATCAACTCCTGATATGACAAGCCTCATCATGTGAAGAAGTGTCTAACCTTGCCAATTCGTCCGCCGTGAAGCGAGTGCCTGGTGCCCCGATGATCTAGTGGAACTTCCTCTCGAAAGGTCACTAATGGGGCGATCCTGGCGTCACTTCCAAGCTCCGATTACAAACTGTTATGATGTGCAATCAGGTTCCCTAACAGGAGTTTGCTCATTACTGTATAGCCTTCCTGGCAAGACGAATAACAATTGCTAAGTACGACCGTCCTTGTTGTAATGAAATCCAACAAACCAGTACCTGAGACTCATTTCGATTGCTCCAGTCATGTGGAGCTTGGCAACCCTAAGAAGTGTCTCACCTGTCCAATTCGTCCAGCGTGAAGCGAGCGTCTGCTATCTTGATGATATAAGGGAACATTTTCTCGGCTGCATCAAATAATGTGGAGGGGGTGGTATATGATTGAAGTGGCGTCCGGAGTAGTCTCTGAAGCCGGTCATTCACAAGCGTATGGGCTTCAGATGTTATAACATTGGAAGATCGACTAATGCAGAAAATTTTTGGAAGATGGTTCGAACCATCTCGATCTCCTTAGCGAGTTTTGAGAAACTGGGATCAGCTGGCATCAGAAGGACATATCATCGTCCACCGTGTAGAGTAATCAATGCTTGTGGTGGGAATATTCCAGATGCTAGCGACTCTTTTCTCTCTTAAAGGATGCTACAATCTGGTCAATCTCCATAGCGAGTCTTGAGATCCTGGGATCAGCTGACATGGTCAATTATTATTGTTCTTTTTATGTTCCTTCAGCGTGAAGCGATCGACTGTTGCCTGGGTTATATAGGTAACATGTGGAGGGGGTTGTAGGTCACTGAAGTGGCGGCCGATGTAGTCTCTGAAGCCGTTTATTCATAAACGTCTGGTCTTTAGAGGTTACAACATTGGTTGGCTAATGCGGAGTATTATGGGGAGATGGTCTGGTTACGCCATTTATAAGAATCATTTATAAGTCTTGTGAGCTTTAGAGGTTACAACATTGATCGGCTAATGCGGAGTATTATGGGGAGATGGTCTGGTTACGTCATTTATACGAATCATTTATAAGTCTTGTGAGCTTCTGCAGCCATCAATAAAGCAGGTGGACGCATCATCGTTCACTGTGTAGAGTCATTAAAGCTTGTGGTGATAATCGTCCAGATGCTTACGCCACTTCTCTAGCTTAAAGGTTGCTGCAATCTGGTCGATCTCTTTAGTGAGATTTGAGATCAGCTCGGATCGGATCGGAGATCAGAAGAGCAATTTGACCTGAGTGAAGCGGGCGGCTGTTGCCTTGACGATATAGACAACAACCTCCCGGCAAGGGTTGTAGGTCACTGAAGTGACGACCGGCGTAATCTCTGAAGCCGCTCATTCATAAATGTCGTTTGTTAGACGATAGCTACGGTAGCCATCAATAGACGCCTCATCATTCGCTGTGTCTCTAAATGTCACTAAAGCTTGTGGTGAGAAATTATATTTTGTCACAACCTAACCTATATTAATTTTGTGGTGGTTCCTTTTGTACCACTGTACTAAGATATCTGATGATATCTTGGCGATGTGATAATAAATGTTCCTCGTCGTGTTTAACGTGGCAAACATTTATTGAAACATTAATCGCCATAAAAATCACTTTCATTACACTCAATACCTATTTAATGATCATTTTAGCTCACTGAGTGAGATCAATGCTGCAATGTTGTATGCTGGTATTACCATTAAATATGAAGCGTCTTAAATCCTAGGCCATTTGCCATAGAGATGCTTTTTAAATTGTCCAAATATTCCATTGGTTGTTTTTTTTTTTGTCTCTACGTTTATTGCTTGGGAGGATAATTGAAATTTTATGTTTGACCACAAGAAAAAGAGTGTCGACATAGCAAAACGATTTTCAGGTGATTTTGTAACGATTCTAGTCGATGATGATGATGGCAGGGTGGTCGGCTAGATGGGTGGACTTTTGTTGTTTTACAATTCTTGGGTAGTACGATACCTTACACATTAACCTGTTCAAGATGATCTTGTCCAGTTTATGGTGGAGGTTACTATAGTGTATCATTGTTTATGTGCCTGTTATGGACATTTTTCCATTCCCGATGGTTTTTTTGCTTGTGGAGTTCACGTTACCTCCTCACTGGACGGAAGGCACAAGTGCAATATGCACTTCTACAACAATTCGTAGTAACTATGTTTGCTCTTCTAAAGTGTCAATAATTTGTTCGAAAGGAATTTTTTTTTTTGGTTTTGGAGCTGGGGGGAAATTACGTAAGATTTTACTTAAATCTGAGCCGTGAATTGCGCATTGCCCTGCTAAGCTTTGCTATATTGGCCGCCTTGTCAGCATTGAACCATTGATCTCTATAAAATTTAATGTGACACAGATAAGAATCCACAAAAATGCAAATGCATTGAACCACCAAAGTGATGGTGGTGGCTGTTTCATAGCCACATGCATATTTTTTTGGCAGGAATATTGGCGAAGTCACTTAAAGATTAAACCGGAATTTAGGGTCGTTATTGGTCGATGTTTAAAATGAATTCAATGGATTATTACGATTACAAAATGAATGGTTAGTGTAAATGCAACATGAAATGTTTTCGGATGCAAGAGCATAAAGAGATCGAATGTGACCTTTAAGTGAGATCAACAGAATCGTTTTATTATAAGAGTAAAAAATTTGGATGCTACATTTGAGAATATAAAAAGGGCACTAAATTTATAATAACAAATTATTAATAAAATTTTGTCATCATTTTATTTCTATAGAAAATTTTGTCAACATTTTATTTCTATAGAAAATTTTGTCAACATCTTATTTCTATAGGAAATTTTATGAAAATTTTATTTCTATAGATAATTTTTCAAAATTTTATTTCTGTCATAAATTTTGTCAAAATTTTATTTCTGTCAAAAATTTTGTCAAAATCGAAAAATTTGTCAAAATTTTATTTTTATAGAAAGTTTGTTTTTATTGAAAATTTTTTCTATAGAAAATTTTGTCAAATTTTGTAAATTTTTTTTCTACAGAAAATTTTGCCAAAATTCACTTCTATAGAAAATTTTGTCAACATTTTATTTCAATAGAAAATTTTGTCAACATCTTATTTCTATAGGAAATTTTATGAAAAATTTATTTCTATAGATAATTTTTTTCAAAATTTTATTTCTGTCATAAATTTTGTCAACATTTTATTTCTGTCAAAAATTTTGTCAAAATTTTATTTCTGTCGAAAAATTTGTCAATATTTTATTTTTATAGAAAGTTTGTTTTTATTGAAAATTTTATTTTTTTAATGCAAAGTTTTGTTTCTATAGAAAATTTTGTCAATTTTTTTTTCTACAGAAAATTTTGCCAAAATTCATTTCTATAGAAAATTTTGCCAACTGAACTCAAATCGATGATTTGACAGTGGCATAGGAAAAGAGATATGTTTGTTTAGGATTTTTTTTCGGCATAAGCCGGCTATCATACCAAACCTTTTTTCGGAAGATTCAAGTGTGGTTCATTGTTGGGTTTATTGAACTGCCTGAATTTATTCTGATATTGGTTGATAGTTTTGCTGCAAATAGAGGATGCTGATGAGGAATGTGGTAATTCCGAAACGTGCGTCCATCCAACCATCTTGCAGTCTATAGGGCTTTGCCCAAATAAATTTGACAAACATTATTTTCCTCTGTTAGTTAAGCTACACTTGTAGTTTAGTCCATGTATGGTTTTAAGCTAAAATAAAAAACAACAACAATGCTTAAAAGAACAAAACCAACAATAACAAAACAAAACGAATGGAAAAACATTTTATTTCTACACCCTCAAAAAAAATCGCTTCTTTAACATATGTTCCAAATATATTTTGCAGGAAGCACATATATTATTGGATAATGCCGAAACATTAATATGTTCCTTTTATGTGAACATATTATATGTTTGGAAGCATTTTGAGCCCAAAAATATTATATGCTTGGAAGAATTTTTCCCAAAGACGATTGTGCTCATTGCCTAACATACTCGTAATTTTCACTTCTACGAAATATTTTAGTTCTTGGCACCTTTTTCTGTAATACAAATAATATTGAAGAAATTATTCACTTTTATAAATTTTTTAAATTTTACCTTTCGCCTGCACGGAGAATCGAACCGAGGACCATACAGTTTGCAAGCCAACACACTATCCACTGGACTACGTAGCTGTTATAGTCACCAGTAGTGTTGTAAATTTTGATTACTTTTGACTACTCGTTACTACTCGTTACTTTTGAATTGAGTACTCGTTACTACTCGTTACTTTTATAAGAAAAAAATTAAAAAAGACATTGTGGGCACTTTTTAAAAATATATTCCTCTTTTTTAAATTTAACAAGTAAGGAAAGTCTAAAGTCGGGCGGGGCCGACTATATTATACCGTGCACCACTGTGTAGATCTAAATTTTCGATACCATATCACATCCGTCAAATGTGTTGGAGGCTATATATAAAGGTTTGTCCCAAATACATACATTTAAATATCACTCGATCTGGACAGAATTTGATAGACTTCTACAAAATCTATAGACTCAAAATTTAAGTCGGGTAATGCACTAGGGTGGAACACAATGTTAGTAAAAAAAGTCTAAAGTCGGGCGGGGCCGACTATATTATACCCTGCACCACTGTGTAGATCTAAATTTTCGATACCATATCACATCCGTCAAATGTGTTGGAGGCTATATATAAAGGTTTGTTTCAAATACATACATTTAAATATCACTCGATCTGGACAGAATTTGATAGATTTCTACAAAATCTATAGACTCAAAATTTAAGTCGGGCAATGCACTAGGGTGGAACACAATGTTAGTAAAAAAATATGGGAAACTATTAAATCTGAAGCAATTTTAAGGAAACTTCGCAAGAGTTTATTTATGATTTATCGCTCGATATATATGTATTAGAAGGTTAGGAAAATTAGAGTCATTTATACAACATTTCGACTAAGCAGTGGCGATTTTACAAGGAAAATGTGGGTATTTTGACAATTTTTGTTGAAATCAGAAAAACAAATATATGGGAGCTATATCTAAATCTGAACCGATTTCAGCCAAAATTGGCACGCATAGCAACCATGCTAATTCTACTCACTCTGCAAAATTTTAACTAAATCGGACCAAAAAATTGGCCCCTGTGGTCATATGAGTGTAAATCGGCCGAAGGCTATATATTGGAGCTATATCTAAATCTGAACCGATTTCAACCAAATTTGGCACGCATAGCTACAATGCTATTTCTACTCCCTGTGCAAAATTTCAACCAAATTGGGGTAAAACTCTGGCTTTTTGGACCGTATTAGTCCATATCGGGCGAAAGATATATATGTGAGCTATATCTAAATCTGAACTGATTTCAACCAAATTTGGCACGCATAGCTACAATGCTAATTCTACTCCCTGTGCAAAATTTCAACCAAATTGAGGTAAAACTCTGGCTTCTGGGACCGATATGGGCCAAAGCTATATATGGGAGCTATATCTAAATCTGAACCGATTTCAACCAAATTTGGCACGCATAGCTATAATGCTAATTCTACTCCCTGTGCAAGACTGCAACTAAATCGGAGCAAAAACTTGGCCTCTGTGGGCAAATGAGTGTAAATCGGGCGAAAGCTATATATGGGAGCTATATCTAAATCTGAACCGATTTGGCTGATATTTTGCAAGTTTTTCGAGACTCATAAAATATTCGGATGTACGGAATTTGAGGAAGATCGGTTGATATACACGCCAATTATGACCAGATCGGTGAAAAAAATATATGGCAGCTATATCTAAATCTGAACCGATTTTTTCCAAAATCAATAGGGATCGTCTTTGAGCCGAAACAGGACCCTATACCAAATTTTAGGACAATCGGACTAAAACTGCGAGCTGTACTTTGCACACAAAAATACATCAACGGACAGACAGACAGACGGACAGACAGACAGACGCTAAATCGACTCAGAATTTAATTCTAAGCCGATCCGTATACTAAAAGGTTGGTCTATGATTACTCCTTCTTGGCGTTACATACAAATGCACAAACTTATTATACACTGTACCACAGTAGTGGTGAAGGGTATAAATATGGGAAACTATTAAATCTGAAGCAATTTTAAGGAAACTTCGCAAAAGTTTATTAATGATTTATCGCTCGATATATATGTATTAGAAGTTTAGGAAAATTAGAGTAATTTATACAAAATTTCGACTAAGCAGTGGCGATTTTACAAGGAAAATGTGGGTATTTTGACGAAATCAGAAAAACAAATATATGGGAGCTATATCTAAATCTGAACCGATATCAACCAAATTTGGCACGCAAAGCTACAATGCTAATACTACACCATGAGCAAAATTTCAACTAAATCGGAGTTAAAAATTTGCCTCTGTGGTCATATGAGTGTAAATCGGGCAAAAGCTATATATGGGAGCTATATCTAAATCTGAACCGATTTCAACCAAAATTGGCACGCATAGCAACAATGCTAATTCTACTCCCTGTGCAAAATTTCAACCAAATTGGGGTAAAACTCTGGCTTTTGGGACCGTATTAGTCCATATCGGGCGAAAGATATATATGGGAGCTATATCTAAATCTGAACTGATTTCAACCAAATTTGGCACGCATAACTACAATGCTAATTCTACTCCCTGTGCAAAATTTCAACCACATTGGGGTAAAACTCTGGCTTCTGGGACCGATATGGGTGAAAGATATATATGGGAGCCATATCTAAATCTGAACCAATTTCAATAAAATTTGGCACACTTGACTATAGTACTAATTGTTCGTCTTGTGCAAAATTTTAAGCAAATTAGGGTAAAACTCTGGCTTCTGGGACCATATAAGTGCATATCGGGCGAAAGATATATATGGGAGCTATATCTAAATCTGAACCGATTTCTTCTAAAATCAATAGGTATCTATTCTGAGCCAAAACACATACTTGTGCCAAATTTGAAGTCGATTGGACTAAAACTGCGACCTAGACTTTGAATACAAAAATGTGTTCACGGACAGACGGACATCGTTATATCGACTCAAGAGCCCACCCTGAGCATTTTTGCCAAAGACACCATGTGTCTATCTCGTCTCCTTCTGGGTGTTGCAAACATATGCACTAACTTCCTAACTACCCTGCTCCACAGTGTGGAGCAGGGTATAAAAACAGTATAGAAAAGCAAATTATATTATCCACACACAAAAAAAAAATTTCTGATTCAATCACCAAATTAATTGATCCAATTAATTTTTTAATTGAAATGTCTTCAATCACGAAAATGATAGTATCAATCACAGTTTTAATTGGGCATAGAAAAAATTCTTGATTAAAAAATTAATTGATTTTTTCAACAAATTTCAATTAATTTTTTAATTGATTCAATTAAAAATTTAATTGATGTTGATTGCAAAACTCAATTAATTTATTAATTAAAAAAGGTAACTATTTTTAATTACTTTCTGAATTGGCTTGGAGTTTTTATTTGGATTAACAAATGATTGTTTGAAATACATTTTTAATTAGTCTTCCGAATTAGATTAAAAAGTTAATTGTATGAATTAATTTTTTAATTACAAATTTTAAAATTTACAATCATTGACTTAATTAACTTAATGTTTCTATCATGATTAAAAAGTTAATTGTATCAATTAATTTATTAATTGAAAAAATTTTCAACTTCAATTAACTGTTTAATTGGAAATATTTTGGTGATATTTTTTTCTGTGCAGTTTTATTCTAGTGTTATAAAATGTGGTGTTGTAGATATATGGATCTCGTTAGAAAAATATTTTCACCAATCATTCAAATTTTTAGAGCCAATTTCGTTATTACTGATGCTTGCTATTTGCAAACTTTTTAAATCCACCATTTTCCACCATTGACAGTGGATGAAAATATTTAGCGATCATTTTTATCGTGAGACCCAATGTTGAAATTTTCCAAGGGTTTTTGAATAAGCTAGGGTACCTTGGGTGAAGTCAACGACATTATTATTCATACTATTCGCATGAGACGTGATCCATGTGATGCTTTAAATTATAGCTCCCACCTACACCCAATGCAAATTTTTTCAAATGCAAACGTTTTTAAGAAATCAGATAAATTTTTCACTTTCTTCAAAGGTCAAGGCATATATCCTTTTCGTGTTATTTTAACTGATAAAACGATTTTCGAAAACTTCAATTAATATTTTCCAAGAAGTCAAGAATTTTACTTCCAAACCGTCAACTTACCGTCAGAAGAAAAAAACTGGCATTGAAGATATTTAGTACTCTTTTACTAGTAACGAGTACTCAAAAAATTAGTCAGTAACGAGTACTTGTAATCAAATACTCGTTACTTTCCCAACACTAGTCACCAGTAGATAATTATCGTTATAAGTTACATTTATATAGCATAGCTTGCAGCGCCCACGAGCCCATGCGAACATAACATTATTTAATAGAAACATACATTTGTTTGCCACGTGGAGCAGTTGTTAGCATGTCTGCCTTGCATGCAAAGGGTCGTGGGTTCAATCCCTGCTCCGACCGAACACTTTTTTTTTTAATTTACACATTTATAATTATACTATATTAAATTTTTATAATGAAACTTCGAAATGTGGGTTATTAAAGATTTATAGTCAGTAAGTCAGTGCTTGATATAAACGAAATTGATTGATTGTTGGATAAAATATTATTTTTTTTTTGCAAAAATAACAATTTTGTAACAAAAAACTGTCTTTGGAACAAAACTTTAAAATTTGGAAGGAATTCCAAAAACTCTAACAAAAGAAGAACGTGGAGTCGAGTATAAACATACATAAATAATTTTATTTCATTTTACTGTACCAACTCTAAAAAGAGTATAGTGCCCTTTCGTTATTTTTATGAAGACCCCTGATTTCTTTTAACGAACAAAAAAAAAATTGTGCCCATAATGCCAAAATGATAAACAAAACACATGTCCACACATACATAAAATGCTGCTCTCAAGGCGAAAACATATGCTGTTTGTTTTTCAAATGTCTATTATCTTGGTTCGGAATGTCTATTCTCTTTATAACATAGATGTTATAAAGAGAATAGACATAGATGTCCCAAACATTTAGTGTTAGTTTAAGAACATTACATGTTTGCACTTAAATATATTGTGTTTTAAAATTGTGCCCGAAACACATTTTGTTTATATCGGAACATATGAAAAACATATTTTTCTAACAGTGTATTTAACCCTTCGTTGCATGACATTGCATATATGCAATGTTAGTTTCTTGCCTGTCTAGCTGCTATTCTTTTACATATTTTACCATAATTTTTTTTGTTATTCACATTTTGGAAGCCGTAGATTATATTTGATAAGGATTTTGTCCAGTATCGTAACAATTTCATTTAAATAAAGCGAAATTAAAATAAGCATTTTGAGTACCTCGAAAAATTTAACTTATTTGTTTTAATATTATGAAACTTTCTTAAATTTTTTTTTTTAAATGTGAATATAAAATGAAAAGTTTACTCTATTCTAAACGCTACGTATATAGTTTTATAATACAAATTATATTTACAAGTGCTCTACAATGTATGATATCATATCTGCAATTTCATGCGTTTGAGCCGATATGAACTGTCATTGCATATATGCCATATAATTGCATATGTGCAATGTCATGCATTCAATCAATTTTTGTTACTACTAGGAAACTTAACGACGAATATGAATATAAAGACGAGTATTTTGGTGATGATGAAGATTTAAACACCGAGTTTGATATAAATCGAGGTCGTAGAAGAAGATTCGATTTGATCCTTGCCCTACATCGTTGGAGAATCGTATAACATACAAGCTGCTGGGTTGTAATTGTTACACGTATATCATCGTGATAGATAGGTTAAATGGGTTCAACATTTTTTTGCGGTGGTCCCCTGTCAATATGTTGGTGACAATTTTAGAGCTTAATATTGAATCGAACTACACTCAGTGATAAACAAAAGGTCAATATTGTGGTATCATAATTAACTGAAAAGTCGCCATTATACCTACTCTAAGTAAAAACGAGAGTCCAGATTTCCGTGTATCATATAAGCTGGTATATACCAAAACCAGTTTTCAGCACGTGGTACGCTCTAACTTCTTTGTTCCATCATCCGATTCATAAGCGTAGAATTTGACATAAAAAGAGTTCCAAAGTCTCTTTATCGACTGCATACACAAGTATCCGCTGCTCTTACTCGGCACAGATGTGGTTCCAACTCTAGGTATCAGGTAATGATTGCTATGACGTTTCTGTTCCTCTTTTCTTTAAGCATGCTACTTCTCCAGTCTTTTTCTTGTTTGGGTCACTCCCTATGTTTGAAGTTTCGTCGCCCCTCCGACCATTGCACTATTCTACGTGGAACAGTGCAATGGTAAACGGCAAACGGTCTCGCATCTATTGGATTGCGTTCTCCATGTTCACATCCCTTTGTGTTAAATGCAAAACTGGGGAATTCTGTGCATCAAAAAAGGCAGAAATTATTTAGAATCCCAAGAGCTTGACTTTTAATATTGCACCCCAAGAAGGAATATGATCACCTCAAACATGTTTCAGAAGTAAAATGTTAGTTTTCGATGGGGAACATGTAATATGTTTGACGCAACCATGCTATCTGATTTTGGCAAACATTTTATGTTTGGCGAGAAAACAATTTTTTTTTTAGTAAAAATGTTTTAAGTGAAAAATTTTAAAATTTTTCACTTAAAACATTTTTTATCTCATCACTTTTCTCCTCTACCTGTGATATATAGAGATAACAACGTGGACTAAAGAAATTGATTATCTGCATGAAATTGCATATATGCAATGTTACGTATCTTTTGCTTCAGTGATCAGAATCGAACGAAAATTGGTTTACGGTATCATAACTCCATATACAACAATTCTAACATACTAAATAATTTTTATCCTTGCTCAAATTAAATCATGCAACGAAGGTTTAATGATTATTTTAGGTCACAAAGTGAGATCAATGCTACAATATTGTATGCTGGTACTACCATTAAATATGAAGCGTCTTAAATCCTAAGCCATTTGCCAGAGAGATGCTTTTGTCAAAATATTCCATTGGGTTTTTTTTTGTCTCTACATTTATTGCTTGGGAGGATAATTAAAATTTTAGGTTGGACCACAATAAAAACAGTGTCGACATAGCAAAACGATTTTCAGGTGATTTTGTAACGATTCTAGTCGATGGTGATGGCGTTAGTTTAACTAAGGATTTTTTTTTTCGGTGTACAATATAGTCGGCCCCTCCCGAATTTAGACTTTCCTTACTTGTTTCTTACATAACATGTGTATAAGTTTTTTCAATCTAACTTTCGAAGAATTCTCCTACTTATGTACATATAATAATGCATTTTCTATGCCATAGCCTACGGGAAGAGGTCAATAGCATTGTTTTAAATTATGAGCAACAATATTTTAACTGATACTTATATTGTCCATCATAATTTGCTATAATTTTTATTTTATTTTGCATTTAAAGCAATCGGGTATTGGTGTTTGATTTTTTTTATTCTAACTGAATGGCTGATTTGTGGGTGCTACTGCTGTTGCCACAAAATGTGCCACCAAACATCTTGTGCCGCAATAGAATCGAGCATTAAAAAATTTAATTTTTTTTTGGAAACATTTGGTAGCAATTGTTTGCAACACCAAAGTCGAAGGTCAGTTTGTTTGTTGCATATGATTGTTGTGGTTTCGTATTTGCAGTTGCTGTAGCTGTTGCACTCTGAAAATTTGTGTTTATTGTTATCTTGCAACAATTACGTAAAATACATTTAAATTTTTTCGTTTTCAGATTTTGTTATGCTTTGTTTTGTTGGTACCAAGACAGAGCTTGCGCATTATTTGTTGAGTAGTTGAGCTTAATTTATTAAAAAGTGATTATAATTTATTGGAAAATGGTAGTATTTTCACAGATCATTATAAGCTTATTTTCTGACAAAATGATTTGTTTTCTTTCTTATGGTATTGAGCTCTGCACATAGACTACTTCATGGTATTATTAATTTATGTTCAGGTAATAGGATCAAGGATCAATGTCATTTTTGATTATTGAACAAATGTTTGGTCAAAATGATTCAAGTGAATCAGTTACAAAATTGTTTTATTCTAACTGAGTAGAGTGAATAATAAACTATTAGATTAATTTTGATTAAGTTGTCTACAGTTTGAGAGTCACTGTTTATAAACTAGCATAACATGTTTTCGACATATATTAATAATATGATCATATGTTAGAACATAACAAGTTGGCTGATAAGTCCCCGGTCTGACACATAGATGGCGTCGCTAGTATTAAATGCATATTATTTTTATACAGTACCAACCTTCAAATGATTCGTGTCAAAAATTGACGTCTGTAAGTCAATTAGTTTTGTGAGATAGAGCGTCTTTTGTGAAGCAACTTTTGTTATTGTGAAAAAAAAAATGGAAAAAAAGGAATTTCGTGTTTTGATAAAATACTGTTTTCTGAAGGGAAAAAATACGGTGGAAGCAAAAACTTGGCTTAATAATGAGTTTTCGGACTCTGCCCCAGGGAAATCAACAATAATTGATTGGTATGCAAAATTCAAGGTGAAATGAGCACGGAGGACGGTAAACGTAGTGGACGCCCGAAAGAGGTGGTTACCGACGAAAAGATCAAAAAAATCCACAAAATGGTTTTGAATGACCGTAAATTGAAGTTGATCGAGATAGCAGAGGCCTTAAAGATATCAAAGGAACGTGTTGGTCATATCATTCATCAATATTTGGATATGCGGAAGCTCTGTGCAAAATGGGTGCCGCGTGAGCTCACATTTGACCAAACACAACAACGTGTTGATGATTCTGAGCGGTGTTTGTAGCTGTTAACTCGTAATACACCCCGAGTTTTTCCGTCGATATGTGACAATGGATGAAACATGGCTCCATCACTACACTCCTGAGTCCAATCGACAGTCGGCTGAGTGGACAGCGACCGATGAACCGTTTCCGAAGCGTGGAAAGACTCAAAAGTCCGCTGGCAAAGTAATGTCCTCTGTTTTTTGGGATGCGCATGGAATAATTGTTATCGATTATCTTGAGAAGGGAAAAAACCATCAACAGTGACTATTATATGGCGTTATTGGAGCGTTTGAAGGTCGAAATCGCGGCAAAACGGCCCCATATGAAGAAGAAAAAAGTGTTAAAGGGTGATACGGTCAATATAAACTTGACGTATTTTTTTCAATTTTGCATTTAAAAAACCTGAACACCCCTCATTTTGAAGGTGTGTGTGTGTGTAGAATGTTGCTCCTATTTTGATTTTGGAATTCACTCTTCAGTTGTCAAAATGCCGTCCATGCAAGAAGTGCAGCGTATCAAAATTTTGCTCGCGCATCGCGAAAATCCGAGCTACTCGCACGCAAAGCTGGCAAAATCGCTAAAAGTTGCCAAATCAACCGTTACAAATGTAATTAAAGTGTTTGGGGAACGTTTGTCAACAGCCAGGAAGTCTGGATTGGGGGGAAATCGAAAACCGGAAGCCGCTGGGACGACAAAGAGAGTTGCCGGTAGTTTCAAGCGAAACCCTAACCTCTCTCTCCGAGATGCCGCAAATAAGCTGGGTGTATCGTTTACAACCGTGCATCGAGCCAAAAAACGAGCCGGACTATCGACTTATAAGAAGGTATTGACTCCAAATCGCGATGATAAACAAAATACGGCGGCCAAAGCGCGATCCCGGAGGCTGTACACGACGATGCTGACGAAGTTTGACTGCGTGGTAATGGACGACGAAACCTACGTCAAAGCCGACTACAAGCAGCTTCCGGGACAGGAGTTTTATACGGCAAAAGGAAGGGGAAAGGTAGCAGATATGTTCAAGCACATAAAACTGTCAAAATTCGCAAAGAAATATCTGGTTTGGCAAGCCATCTGTACCTGTGGCTTGAAAAGCAGCATTTTCATAGCTTCCGGGACTGTCAACCAAGAAATTTACGTGAAAGAGTGTTTGAATAAACGTCTGCTGCCTTTCCTGAAGAAACACGGTTGTTCCGTACTGTTTTGGCCGGATTTGGCATCTTGCCATTACGGTAAAAAGGCCATGGAGTGGTACCTAGCGACTTTTTCTTGTTCTCAGACCTCAAAAGGATGCTCGCAGGGAAAAAATGAAGAGGTGATCGCCGAAACTGAGGCCTATTTGGAGTACTACCAATATGGTATCAACAAATTGGAAGGTCGTTATAATCGTTGTATCGCTCTTGAAGGGAACTATGTTGAATAATAAAAACGAATTTTGACAAAAAAAGTGCTTTAGACCGGGGACTTAGCAGCTAACCTGTTAGTTTAATTTTCGTGCGAGGTAGTTCATTCTTCTTACAAAACAGTTTAGTTTTTTTCTGTGTACCCAGGAGGTTCCTTTGATTCAATTGTGTACACGCACAGGAAAAACATGATTGGGCATGGTTGGCATATCCATTTAATGCTTATCTAGAGCATCCCAGCAAAAAAAGCGTCGCCAAAAAAGTAATGAAAATGTTCTTTTTGGATCCGGAAGTGGTGCAAAATTGACGCAGAAGCGATGAATTTAACATGGGCTTGTCATAGGACGGAAGTCCTCCCTTTCAACAGCCGTTGCACTGAATTTGCATCACTTCTTTAGGTGTGGTCCGAATTCAATGTTTTGGATGTAAATAAAAAAATTCTGTGATATTTTGTCGAATAAATAATTTTTATAATTTTGTATAATTTTTAATGTATTCTAACGCTTGTCGGAAACATTTGACCTCAAATATTTTCAATAATTCACAATTTTTTCAGATTGGATTTAGCATTTTTTTTTCGACAAAACTTAAATAATTTGTACCATTTTATGAATTCTTACTCTTTTTTTACCTATTTGAAACAAAAAAAAGTTAAAATTACCCATTAAAAGTATGAAAAAATCGTGTTATAAAAAATTGAATTAAAAGAACTTCCTGGGTAGTTAAAATAAAGAACATCATTGGGAGTGCATCTTCTGGAAGTGCTTTTAAAGTTGTGCCTTTGGAAGAACTTCCAATTTTTTTTTGCTGGGATGTAATTATTGCGAAAACCATGTATTTTGTATTTGTAAAAATAGTTTTCGAGCAGAGAAAAAATGTATGCTCACATTAAGCATTTAGATGGTTCTCAAATGCCCCAAACAAGTTGTATTATTTAAATGATAGAATTTGAGACCATTAAAATAATGTACCTGATCATTAAATTGTTTTGATTTTTTCGTGACCATTTAATTTTTTTTTCTTTTTTGCAGCGAAAAGAATTTTATAAAACCAGTGAGCAGGTACACACGATTTTCATTTTGCGCGTCAGTCGTGTGCAGAGATGGTCTGTATCGAACTTTTTAAGGTTTGCTACTGTCGCAAAGTTGTAAACGTCACATAACACGTCGTAAATGTAGAAAAAGTAGCAAACGTTGCAAACTTCAAATACTTTAGCCCCTTCAGATAGGCAGGGAATGATGTCCAAGATGATGATATATACAAAGAAGTTTCAATTGTCAGGAATTATTAATGAGTTAAAAAAAAACTTGAGAATATAGTTATTTCAATTCGAAACTCGAAGCCAAAATTACTATAAACTACTCGATGGTGCAGTAAACGTGACGGTCGGAAATCGCTCATGGTCAACCTTTCACAAATTACTGCAGAAACTGGAAGGAAGGAAAACTACTTAAGTCTTACATAAGTGAATTGCTGTTTAGAGAGAATTTTATAAAATCAAGGTTTGGCTTATTAGAGCCAATTTCAATACTAATTAAAAATTTTCGAAATTGTTGCTAGTCATTCGTTGATGCAACTAAAGCTTGGATGGACATTATGGACCACGAAAACCAAGAATAGTTTGACGTTGTGAATGAGAGATGTAAATCTAGTACAGTTTAGAATAAATACAATACAAAGCATTTTTTGCATACCTTTTATCGGGGAGCTTAACTAAATTAATTTAAAAAACAAGTATATACGGCCGTAAGTTCGGTCAGGCCGAATCTTATGTACCCTCCACCATGGATTGCGTAGAAACTTCTACGAAAGACTAAAGACTTAAATATCATATACTACCACCACGTACCAAATTTCAACCAGATCGGATGAATTTTGCTCCTCCAAAAGGCACCGGAGGTCAAATCTGGGGATCGGTTTATATGGGAGCTATATATTATTACGGACTGATAGGAACCAATTCCTGCATGGTTGTTGGATAACATATAAATACTAACATCACATACCCAATTTCAACCGAATCGGATGAATTTTGCTCTTCCAAGGGGCTCCGGAAGTCAAAAACTGGGGATCGGTTTATATGGAGGCTATATATAATTATGGACCGATTTCGACCAATTTTTGCATGGGTGTTTGAGGCCATATATTAACACCACGTACCAAATTTCAACTGAATCTGATGAATTTTGGTCTTCCAAGAGGCTGCGGTGGTCAAATCTGGTGATCGGTTTATATGGGGCTATATATAATTATGGACCGATGTGGACCATTTTTGGCATAGTTGTTAGAGACCATATACTTACACCATGTACCAAATTTCATCCAGATCGGATGAAATTTGCTTCTCTTAGAGGCTCCGCAAGCCAAATCGGGGGATCGGTTTATATGGGGGCTATATATAATTATTAACCGATGTGGACCAATTTTTGCATGGTTGTTAGAGATCATATGCTGACACTATGTACCAGATTTCAGCCGGATCGGATGAAATTTGCTTCTCTTAGAGTTCCCCCAAGCCAAATTTGAGGGTCCGTTTATATCGGGGCTATACGTAAAAGTGGACCGATATGGCCCATTTGCAATACCATCCGACCTACATCAATAACAACTACTTGTGCCAAGTTGCAAGTCGATAGCTTGTTTCGTTCGGAAGTTAGCGTGATTTCAACAGACGGACGGACGGACATGCTCAGATCGACTCAGAATTTCACCACGACTCAGAATATATATACTTATGGGGTCTTAGAGCAATATTTCGATGTGTTACAAACGGAATGACAAAGTTAATATACCCCCATCCTATGGTGGAGGGTATAAAATTAATTGGATCAATTAATTTTGTGATTGAGTGAGAATTTATAAGAATAAATTCGGGAAATTCACTGAACACAAAGTGAACTACACTTGAACCTCCCGACAAATGGTTTTGATATTCGGTTTTGCCTAAACAAATTTGCAGACAAAATTTTCTAGATAAATAAAGTTTTGACAAAATGTTCCATAGAAACGAAATGGTGACAAAATTTTTTGTAGAAATGAAATTTTGACAATATTTTCTATAGAAATAAAATGTTGACCAAATCTCCTACAGAAATAAACAAATTTTGAACAAAATTAGATTTTTTAAATTTTGGTAAAATATTCTTCAAACGTTGATAGATTATTTTTGACACGAGTGACAATCGTGGTCGTAGATCCATATGAAAATGAACTATCGTCATCATTTCTATATTTGAGGGAGCCCTCACGAAATGATTTCGCAATTGTAAAATTATGTTTGTAAAGCTGAGTAAAATAAAAATTAGTCCTTGGGCTCCCAATATAAAATTCTGTGTCTGTTTCTAGGCCTTTTGCGCCCTATTGTATCCCGCTGCGATTCTACTTTAATAATGTAGAAATAAACATAATTTAATGTAAAATATACTGAACCGTTTTCCATAAAACAAATCCCTAAAAAACTCACCAAATGGAATGGAAATGGAAAGGTTGCAACAAATCCTCAAGTCCCCAACTCAAACAACTATATACGGCTGTAAGTTCGGCCAGGCCGAATCTTATGTAAGACTGTCATCCACAATCGAATTACTTGGGTTGCGGTAACACTTGCCGATGAAAAGGTATCTTAAAACTTCTTAACATCGTCTTCTAAATTGTAAGTTAGTCCATGCGGGGTATATATTAAACAAAAGGCCGATTAAATACGCATATAATTCAGTTTGACAAAATTTTGAAAAAATTTTCGATAGAAATAAAATTTTCTATAGAAATAAAATTTGGATAAAATTTTCTATTGAAAAAAAAAATTTGACAAAATTTTCTGTAGAAATAAAATTTTGACAAAATATTCTATAGAAATAAAATTTTGACACAACTTTCTACAGTAATAAAATTTTGACAAAATTTTCTATAGAAATAACATTTTAGTAGATTATTTTTGGCGATTTGGACAAATTTTGGTGTGATTGGTCATCGGCTATATATAACTTTAGATCGATATGGACCAATTTTTGCAAGGTTGTTAGAGACCATATACTAACACCACGTACCAAATTTCAACCGGAGCGGATGAATTTTGCTCCTCCAAGAAGCTCCGGAGGTCAAATCTGGGGATCGGTTTATATGGGGGCCATATATAATTATAGACCGATATGGACCAATTTTGGCATGGTTGTTAGAGACCATATACTAACACCACGTACCAAATTCCAACCGGATCGGATGAATTTTGGTCCTTCGAGAGGCTCCGCATGCCAAATCTGGGGGTCGGTTTATATGGGGGCTATACGTAAAAGTGGTCCGATTTGCAATACCATCCGACCTACATCAATAGCAACTACTTGTGCCAAGTTTCAAGTCGATAGCTTGTTTCGTTCGGAAGTGATTTCAACAGACGGACGGACGGACGGACGGACATGCTCGGATCGACTCAGAATTTCACCACGACCCAGAATATATATACTTTATTGGGTCTTAGAGCAATATTTCGATATGTTACATACGGAATGATAAAGTTAATATACCCCCATCCTATGGTGGAGGGTATAAAAACCAATCCACGGAAAAATATCCCAAATTTGGAGGAAATCCCCAATGTTGACAACACTGAACACTAGTAACAGAGACTAATATTTCACTCAGAAACACATTTTCAAATGCTAAAGATTTCTGGAAAAATCCTTATTATTTTTGTGACCTGAAAGGATTATCTCTGAGACATTTAACAAAATTGTAAAATTAAAAAAATGGCTGGACAAATTTTAACTACGTTTTTTTCAACAGATATACACATGAAATATACAATGTTTTCTTAACTGAAATATACTCGTACATAGACATCTCTGCTTATTTCTGTAATTGTAAACAGCACATGGTCAATATCTATTCTTTGTATTGGAGTTCGAATTCGAATCTCGCAACGGAAAGGTTAAAGGTTTATTTCCTTACAATGAAACGCAAAAAAAACGCCTCCATTCGTAATTTAAGCTAAATCTATTGAAATTAGCAACAAATCAGCAAGTTGAACGATTAACTATGAGTAGTCTAGCTTTCCTTGTAGCATTGTAAAGCTTTTATATCAAGGTTGAACTACTTAAAACCGACCCAGAACCGATTGTCCGTATGGCTGACCAAGTCGATTGGAAAAATTGGGTGTAACTGGCACATATTCGTTGAATTTTTCCTAAGATGTTTGGCTAAGACGGCCAACACCTTTTTAGAGATAATATTGGTGATACTTAGTGGCTACTACTAGCCAGCAAATAAGCTGTATCGTTATGGAGTCGTATATTGAGACCAGACTGCACTTTAGGTGGCTGTCTGACTGATTGTTTGGCTGGTGTTTTGGTTTTGCTTTGTTTTTAGGTCTGGTCAAGTCTTTGGCTTTTCGGTATTATATGGCCCGTCCGTCCGTCCAATAGTGGGTGGGTGTTTAGTGGGCAATTTTACACTACACCACATCATACTATGCTGCAATGGCTATTGGAACTAATATGTTGGCAACGATCAGTAGTTGTGGCTGATTGGTGTTCCTTCATGTTTCCACTTTGTTCTTAGTTGCAATCATCCGATTTGGCATAAACCGTGTTTCCTTAGTTTCAGTTTGAGGTTTTTGGAATTTTTTCCAACGTGATAATAAAGTGCAAATAATAGACATAAACTTTAGAGGGTATGCATCAACGTGCATATACGTTGTTGTTAACAAGACCTGGTAGCTAAGGAAGTTAACGAAGGTGGGCCTATGAATGTTAGAATATTGAGGATATATTTACAGGGTGGCTGATATGAACTGCAACCATGTATTTTATTGTTCAAAAGCAAAAAAATGGAGAAAATTATAGAATTTATCAAATTTAGATTTATTCGAATTGGCTACTTTTGACACAAATATGGCTTTCAAAAGACAAAAGACAAAGCAAACACACGATGCATTTGCTCCTCAAGGAGTCTCCAGAAAAAAATCTTTGACATCGGTTTATATAGTTGCTCGATAAGGCCCATTCACAATACCATCCGAACTACATGAAAAAGAACTAAACTCAAAAACTGTGAACCACCAGGAAGGAAAATTTTCGTTAATTTTAGAAAATTTTAAACAAACTGTCAATATCACACCAAAATCACACAAATAAGTAAATATTTTTCAACAATTTTAGGAAAATTTATTGGACATAATTGTTTTGTTTTTCATTTGTTATATAAAACTTCGTATTTTCAATGGAAAATTTTGAGTTCAAGTTTAAGGTGGGTGCATTTGTGGCATAATTTTAAAATTAAAATATTCCCCACTTTACATGGGTTTGGACTTTTACCACTCTGATAGAGGTATCTCCAAAACATCTATTCTGAACGCATCAACTGCTTCTTCAAATGTCGAAAAACGTTGACCTCTCATTTTATTTTTTACGTACGGAAGGAAAAAGAAGTTATTCTCTGCTAAGTCAAGACTTTGCGGCGGCAAATCGATGTTTTGAGTGCCGAAACTTAAATACCCACCACCATGAATCAAATATAATAGTTTCCTTTGAAAACTCTTCGTCGTAGCGGGTTAGTTGATAATATATAGAATTTCAGGGGGTTTGATGAAAAATAGTCTCCCAAGCAAATCAGTCCCTCCAGTACGCTTCCCGAAGATAAATTCAAAGATTCTAACTATGAAGACTAGATCAGATTCTGGATTTATAAGAACTAATTTTGTTTGAGTTTTAGAGAAATCATAAACATATCGTGCAAATGATGAAATAATGTCTTGATTAGAAATCTTAAATCTGTAGATTTTTACCAACATTATATAAATGATTACGACGAGTATAATCTGGAAATTTTACTTTCAAGCAATTTTCATGAGCAGTGCCCCTGCTATACACTGAAAGAAGAGTTTTTTTCTGATGAACGAAATTTTAGACACGCAAAGTTGCGTTTCGACACAAGTTTTAGAGACAATCGTTTAATCGCTTATAAAACATTTCGATTAATTTGCTCTAAACGAAAATACTTTATACGAAAGGGGAATTTCAGTTGTCTAAAATTTCATTCCGGAGGAAAATATTTTTTCTTTGGGTGTACCATCAAGAAGAGAAATCGGTCTATATCGATACCTTATATACCTTACCAAATGAGCGGTAAAAATAAATGCGATACAGTATAGTTACATATTCGAGCAAATCGGATAAAAACTACGGTTTCTAGAAGCCCAAGAAGTAATAGCATGAGATCGGTCTATATGGAGGCTATACCAAAACATGGACCGATACACCCCATTTTCGACACACCTTTTTGTGGTCCTAGAATACCTCTAAATTTCCAATTTCAGAAAGAAGTACCAGCGGGAGATCGGTCTATATGGGCGCTATACCAAAACATGGACCCATACACACCATTTTCGACACATCTATTTGTGGTCCTAGAATACCTCTAAATTTCCAATTGCAGAAAGAAGTACCATCCAGAGATCGGTCTATATGGGGGCTATACCAAAACATGGACCCATACACACCATTTTCGACACATCAATTTGTGGTCCTAAAATACCTCTAAATTTCCTTTTTCAGACAAATCGGATAAAAACTATGGTTTCTAGAAGCCCAAGAAGTAAAATCGGGAGATCGGTCTATATGGAGGCTATACCAAAACATGGACCGATATACCCCATTTTCGACACACCTAAATACCTCTAGATTTTCAATTTCAGGCAAATCGGATTGTAAATACAGTTTCTAGAAGCCCAAGAAATAGAATCGGGATATCGGTCTATATGGGGGCTATACCAAAAGATGAACCGATGCGCCCCATTTTCGCCACACCTATTTGTGGTCCTAGAATACCTCTAGCCCATATAAACCGGGAGGTCGGTTTATATGGGGACTATATGAAAACTTGGACCGATATAGCCCATCTTCGAACTTGTCCTGCCTGTAAACAACAACGAATCTGTGCCAAATTGAAGGCTGTAGCGTGATTACAACATACAGACAGACCGACATACATATATCGTCTTAAATTTTCTCCCTGATCAAGAATATATATACTTTATATAGTCGGAAATCGATATTTTACAAACGGAATGACAAACTTATTATACCCCCATCACCATTCTTTGGTGGTGGGTATAAAAATGCAGTTTTTGAGCCTACGTTGTAGTGCACTGAAAAAAATATTGTCGTGAGCTCAAAGATTTCATGTCTAAATTTTGCAAATTTTGCTTAGCATAGAAGACGCATTTCTCTAATATAAAGTTTTTTTCCTTGTCCAAAAGTCGATAATCTTTTCAATGAAGTCGTATTGTCCTTACAATTAAGTGATTTCACTTAAAAATGGGTATCATAACATGAAAGAAAAAATGTTTGGGCTAAGATCAACTTGACTTTAATAATTCAGAGAAATTCTTTAAAATTAATGAAATTGTCTTTAAATTTGTAGTCTTTTTGCATCTTGACAACAAAGCAAAAAATCGTTCAAATATACGACATGTTTTTTAAAACTTTATTTTAAAGAAGTTTTTTACTTGAAACATAGCAAAATTTCTACTAGAAGTCGAGCCTTAATTTGGAAAATGAAGTTGTCGTTAACTCGTGTTTTGATAGCATATTTTTATTTTTATTTATTTATTTACGACAATACAATAAGCCAGAAAGGCCAATAATAGCGCATTGCCTCTATAACTAATTAATTATATAAAATCTAAAGTAAATTTATCATTTAATTAAATAACAATATGAATGAATTTTTAGAAAAAGTGTAGAATATATAAGTGCAAACCAAATAAGCAAAAATAAAGCAAATAATAAAAATAAAAACTAAAAATAAAAATAAAAATATGGCTAAAGGTTCAAATAATATCCACCAATACTTATTCCAGAAAATAAGGATAACTACCATTGGCAATGACAGACATTTTTATTAATTAATTTATTATATAAATCATTCATTCAAAAACCTCTGTAACAGGAATTGCTTAAATTGGTAAACAGTAAAGTTGAAGCACCTCAGTGTTAACGGGAGAGAATTCCAAATTCTAGCAACGGACACTATGTACGATCTCTCGAATGTAGAACAGGAAATCTGAGGTATGTTAATCTGTGGGTTCCTAACAGAATGGGAGAAAATAAATTTCGAGAGTAAATCTGCGGGTGACGATCTCTGAATAGCCTTATAGAAAAAAATCAGTTTACGCAATGAAACATATTGTTCAAAATTACATCCAAGGAATTCTCTGACATAGTCACTGACATGATCAAACCTACGAAGACCGTATACAAAACGCACTATTCTATTGACGATAAGCCTGATCCTGTCTCTATTATAGTGTTGAGTGCATGATACCAATTCAAGGCAGTAGTTCACCTGAGTCATTAGGAACGCAAAACCCATCATATGTCTCACCGGAAGAGGCAAATTCAGTCCACAACAGTACAATTTCCTAAGTCCCAATGTGACCCTGGAGGAAACATAATCAATATGGTGACTAAAGTTCAAACAATCATCAATCATCACCCCTAGGCACTTAGTACTGTCAACGAATTCAATATTAGTACCACACATATGAATCCTCGGATATGAAAACAAACGATGACCGGTACGGAACATAACCGCCTTAGTCTTGTCCGGATTGGGAACAAAGCCATTGTCCGTCAACCACTCAGAAAGAGACCGCAAATTATCATTAATCCCTGACTCAAGAACAAGTGAAATTCCCCTAAAGCCAGTAAAGATCAGCTGAACGTCATCTGCATATAAGTAGGGTCTGACCACGTTCAAATCTAGGCAATCCACACAGTCATCAACAAACATTATGAAAAACAGTGGTCCCAACACAGAGCCCTGGGGCACACCACAAGACAGATCTGCCACATATGAATCACGGTCACCCATACGCACAAACTGAGACCTTTTCACTAAGTATGACCAAACCATCTTACATGCAGATGACGTAAAACCATATTTCGTATGCAGCTTCCTTACTAACATTGAATGATTCAGACGGTCAAAAGCCTTTGACAAATCCAAGGACACCATAACACAATCATCGCCAGCATTCAGCCTCTCCCTGACATACTCCGTCATAGTTAACAGCATTGCAGCTGTATTGTAACCCTTTCTGTAGGCATATTGATGCTCACCGAGAACTCCACTTGAAAAAACACGTTCAACTATTTGAGTTTTGAGTATATATTCCATTACCTTGGAGAGAGATGGGAGGATACTTATTGGGCGGAGGTTGTCACATACAAATGACTTGCCCCTTTTAGGCACCGGAACAATCCGCGATAGTTTCCAATCATCAGGATAGGTAGAAGTCATTATAATGGAGTTACAAAGGTGCAGAATGTGACCTGAGATGTAGGGAAAAACTATCTTTATAAATTTCAATGGAATCCCATCTGTTCCAATCGCATCAGATTTCACGCTAGCCAAAGCCATATATAAATCAGACATTTCAATACAGTCAAATGAAAAAGTGCCACCCGAGTAATCCATATAAGTCATATCAAAATCAATACCAATACTTCCAGCTCCACCATTTACAACAAACGCCCTGTTAATCTCATCAACATCCACTTCACCTAAGCAACCATTCCTGTCCTCCGAACATCTACTATTAAAGATTTTCCAAATCTCTTTCTGATTTGCCCTATTAAAAAGATCTCGATGATGACGCATCCTATACTTCCTAATTAAAGACTTAGCCTTGTTTCTCTTCCTACAGAAATATGTCCTATTCTCCAAAGAAGGTTCATTGCGAAATGCACGATAGGCAGCGTCACGCTCACGTCTAGCAATTACTACCTCTCTTTTCTTCATCCACGGGTCACCTTTTGCGCTAACTCGAAAACTAACAGTAGGAACATGTTCAAAAAGGACTTTCAATAAGGAATTCAAAACGTGAAGCTTCTCATTAACATCATTGGTGAAGTAAAAATACGTAAAATCAAAATCATCTATGTAAGACTTTAAACCCTCAATACTGATAGCATCATAATTCCTGTACTCAATGCATGTAAATGTCCGTGAAAAAGAATACGCAAATGATGCAAAAATAAGGGCATGGTGAGATAGAGATGGAACAGAAGTCTGGCCAGTGAATAACAATTTGTTAACATCACTTATAAGAAAAAAATCCAACAAGGATGTAGAATTGTGGGAGGGGTCCCAGTGTGTCGGAATCGAGTTATGGACAATAGATAGTCCCAATCTACTACAAACTGACCTAACACCAGACGCAGTACTAATATTAAACAGGTTCATGTTAAAATCGCCCATAACTATTACCTGCTCATACGTCATTAAAAGGTCCCCCAACTGATCCTCAATAACATCAAAATTCCCATGCGGCAAGTAAACCACCCCAACAAGAATTCTACTATTACCACAAGTGATCTCAACGAATATCGATTCACACATACCATACATGTCGCCCAAATAAACTGTCTTGAATTTCAACGAATTCGATATATAAATCCCAACACCTCCCCCACGACGAGACGGTCTGTCATTTCTGCAAAAAGTATAGTCAGGTATTGAAACCGACCTATTCGAAATATGAGGCTTGAGCCAAGTCTCGGTCAAACCAAGTACACTCACATGAGAATTAAGGACTAAGTCCTTAAGTTCATCAAATTTGACAGATGTATTAGAAGGGTTAATGCTCTGACAGTTAATATGCGCTATATTGAGATCTCTCCCTCTACTAGCAAATACTTCATTGAAATCTAAATCAATGCCAATTGTAGGTCCCAAATTCGAACTAAGGGACATCATAGTAAGAAAATATTATTTGAACCTTTAGCCATTTAAGAAATAATAAGAAAAAGAAAGAGTATTTAAAAGCCATACAATTGGAAATATATCTCTAAACACATGAACCAAGTTCTCGGCAGCAAAATTCAAGAGAAAAAGGCATAAATGAAATCGGGAAAATATATGTTCTTAAAAATATTATATTGAAGGTGTTGTCTTAATTCAATGAGATCATAAAAAAAAAACTAAATACTAAATCCCACAATATTCTTATGGCTAGCAATATAATAACCAAAAGAATACAAGGCTTCAACATATTGTATAATTCAATTTCAATTCATAGCTCAATTTGTAAGAAACCTCAGGGACCATAAATGTCTGATCCACATACTTCTTAAGCTAAAAGAAGTGCGGGACAGTTATATAATTATATATATTATATTATCCCTTCTCCTGGTTTTCGTATCAACCTGGATGCCAATATAGCCAAATGCATGAAAAGTAGTCAGAACAACAACAACAAGTTCTCTTCTTTTGGAACAAACATACACAAAAAAAAATCTTTATTCAATGGCGAAATTAATTGATCCAATTAATTCTTTAATTGAAACGTTTCCAATCCCAGAAATGATGAGTTCACTTAAAAAATCAATTTAGAAATTAATTGTTCCAATCAATAATTTGATCCAATCAAAAAATTTAATTGACACCATTACCCCTTGTGATTGATTTTTGCTTCAATTGAAAAAAAAAAAAAAACTTGTTGAATCAATTAAATTAAATTTTTGATTTAAAAATTTTAACACTAATCAAGACATTAACTGGAAAATTATTTGGAAAATTTTAGCGATTTTTTTCTGTGTAGGTCGCAACAAAAACAACTAAAAAAGAGACTATGTTAATTGACAGCCAGGAAAAGGGATATTATAAAATATCAATGCAAAATTTACAAATAAGTAGTAATGAGATACACCTCTGGAATAAGTACAACAGAAAATAAAAATAAATAAGAGAAGTGCATAATATATGCTAACATATTAGTCATCAACATCAGCCACATTGGAAAAGTCTTCATTAGATTCAACAACAACAACATTCGTCTCAGCAACATCATACTCCGCAGCAACAGCACCAATACTAACATTATTAGTCTCAGATCCATAAGCGGAAACTACACTCTCAATACGCGCATTATCTATATTCCGCCCAGATTGGTTCTTTGCACTTGCTGTAGGTAGATTAGAGTCACCCCCTTTATTATGAGCATCCACCAAGATATGACCAAAACGATTAAATAATTCGTCGTACTCAAAAATTTCTTCGGAATTATCCTTAAAATGTATCTTTACTCTCGGCAGGTCAGAGTTAAGGATTCTGAACTTTGCTATCAGGTCATCTTTTCTCAAAACAAGGCAGAGTTTTCTCATTTTACCACCATTCTTCGTAAGATGATCATTCAGATAAATCTTTCTTTGATCATTGCCACCAAGCACATCCGATAGCCGCAAACTTCTCCTACTGAAGTAATTTTTCATTATAGTATCTCGCACAAGAACTGAATGAAACTTTATTAGAACATTTTTCCTGTTGTTTATAAATTTGCAAACGGTCATCTCATTCTCGGCCACATTAACATTCAAAACTTTGAAAGTTTTCATTACTGTCTCTTTCACCCTAGTATCATTACGCGGTAAACCACCAATCAGGATATCAAATTTATTCCAACGACTCTGGAGAATTTCATTACTATCTTTCAGCTCCTTAATCTCTCGCTTTGCAAATTGGTCAACTTCAACCACTTTTGTCTGGCAATTGGTCACATCAACTTTGAGGTTATTAATATCAACATCAACTCCTTCTACTTTTGACAGTAGACTGTCCAGCTTGTTGTTGACTCCTACATTTTGTGCACGAAACTCAGCTCTCAGTTCGATGTACCCAACGTTTGCATCAGTTGGAGGTAGGTCAACACAGGTGGAACAGTTAATTCCAAATTTACCCTTCGACTTAGACAGGAAATTGACATGTTCTAGCGGCACATCCAAACAGGTAGCATGATACCACTTATGACAGCTCGAACATTTAACACTGGTTTGTGTCTTGCTGATATTTTTACCACAAGTTGAAAAAGAGCAAATAGTACTGGGCGCCATGGTATAAATAAAGAAATCCAGATAACTTCTAATCGAAATGTAAATGTTTTGTTGTTTGTTGTGAATGCAATCGCAAGAATGAATGACACAAAACAAAATGAAGAAGCTTCAAGTGGCAGTATTGAGGTTATGTTGCGGCTACTGTATAAAAACTCATTTTACAGTTGAATTTTTATTCATACTTAAAGTTTGTGTAATATCCTTGATGCAGCTACTCAAGTTCTATCCATTCCATCCGTTGTCATGCTAATTCAAACAAAATTTCCCGAGTTATTGACCTTTTTCTACAAGAACTCCACAGCCAACAAAAAAACTTTAACTTGACATCGCCAGTGTTGCCATGTATTTTTTTTCATATGAAGCATATGAAGAAAAAAAGCTGAAAAAATGAAAAATTAAAATTTGCTCCCTAGAAGCAAGTACACAAAACCCAAATTTAAAAGAAAATTGTGTCTTAAAAGTATCCTTACTTGTATTCTCCGTTTCTTTGGCTCGGAATCAATGCGAAAATTCTTAAAGTAAAGACAAAATCTTTGGAACCGGGCATGCTTTTTTCAGTGTGAAGAGTGTTCCATCTTCGTCGGTTGATTTTCTTGATTTCTTGTAAGAAAAGTGGCAAAGAAATGGTTGTGTAACATTTAGAATTGATTGTTCTGCGTTATTCTAGTGTACAATTGTGACATATTCAGTGTTTCCTCAAGGAACAGTAGATCATTTGCTTGGAAATGCTTTGAGCCCGCACTGAAAGAGATATTGTCGTGAGGCCAAAGATTTCAAGTCCTCAAAATACGTGTGTGAATTTTGCTTAGCATAGAAGACGCATTTCTCGATCCTTTCCCAAAAGTTGATAAACTATTGAATGAAGTCGTTGAAGTGAAGTGATTTGACATAAAAATTGATATCTTTCACGAAAGAAAATTTTGTTTGATTGAGGTCAACATGCCTTTAATAATTCTGGAAAACTCTTAAAAAATAATGAAATTGTCTTTACATTTGTTGTCTTTTTGCATCTTGACTACAAAGTAGAAAAAAAAAAACAAAACCGTTCAAATATTTTAAAGACGAGTTTTACTTTGATCAAATGAATTTGGAATTTTAAGTTTATGTTTACACGTTTTTAAAGGACTTTGGACTAAAGTCAGGCGGGGCCGACTATATTATACCCTGCACCACTTTGTAGATCTAAATTTTCGATACCATAACACATCCGTCAAATGTGTTGGGGGCTATATATAAAGGTTTGCACCAAATACATACATTCAAATATCACTCGATCTGGACAGAATTTGATAGACTTCTACAAAATCTATAGACTCAAAATTTAAGTCGGCTAATGGACAAGGGTGGAACACAATGTTAGTAAAAAAATATGGGAAACATTTAAATCTGAAGCAATTTTAAGGAAACTTCGTAAAAGTTTATTTATGATTTATTGCTCGATACACGCTCACAAAAAATCGCTTCTGTAACATATACTCCCAAACATATTTTGCTTCAAGCATATACATTTTTGGCTATTGCCCAAACATTTATATGTTTGATCTCTTCCAATATATAATATGTTTGAAAGCATATTGGTCTAAACAATATATGTTTGGGTAGTCAATTTCCAAACATTTTGTATTTTTGCATCTAAATTCAATAATGTTGTCTTCCAAAAAACAATATGTTATTATGTGAACATATAATATGTTTGGAAGCATTTTGCACCCAAAAATATTATATGCTTAAAAAAAATTCTCCCAAACAATATTGTGCTCAAAATTTTATTTATTTATTTATATATTTACAATCATAATGAATTATGAAAATAAACAGGTAATATAGGTGCTAACAACATAGGTTTTCGAACGGAATGCTCAAAATTTTGTTTCTGCCTAATTGTATATTCCGCCACATCTTTCTCACTTCCACGAGATTTTTTAGTTATTAGCACCTTTTTCTGTAATACAAACATTTTAGAAGAAATTATTCAATTTTATGATTTTTTTATTTTAATTTTACCTTTTGCCGGACGGGGATTCGAACAGCGGACCACACAGTTTGTAAGGATCAAAGAAGTAGCTGATCAATTGCCCAAGGAAAAATAAAATGTTAATTTTGTAATAACAAGCAACAACCACCAACTTAATTCAATATCGCTCCCTGTTAAATAGCGCTCCAAGCTACTAAACACATATATGTTTATAGGCTATTTCTAAATTAATATATGTTTGCATCCAAGCATATTATATTTACAAACATTTTATGTCCCAAACATAATATGTTCTAACATATTAACATATATGTCCCAAACATGTTATGCTAGTTTATGAACATTATATGCTTGCACTCAAAAATATTGTGTTTAAAAATTTGTGTTCCAAACATATAATGTTTATAGCCAAACATATGAAAAACAGTCTTTTTCATCCGTGTAGATGGCAGTTTTAATAATTAAATCTAATTAGAATGTCAGTTAAACCAATATGAAGATATTGGAAATACACAAGCTGATGAAGCGTACTGCAAGCAAATAGTAGATGGCGCTCTTTGCAGGTTCATTTGAATTATTAATTCTGTGTGATGCAACAAAAGAAATTCCAGGCAAACAAATTTGGAAGTTGTTCTAAAAGCACAACTTTAAAAGCATTTCCAAAAATGTCCTCCCAAAGATGTGTTTTTATTTTAAATACCCAGAAAGTTCTTTCATTTTTTTTTAAATCGTCTTTTTCATATTTTTAAGGAATAATTTTAAATTTTTGATCAAATATCTTAAAAATACATTACAAATTAATAAAATGGTACAAACGATTAATATATTTTTGAGAATATTGTTATTAAATTACGAAATGTTAAATTACGAAATTTCGAAAGTGCTTGAGTTCAAACGTTTTACAATAGCGTTGGAATTTATAAAATATTATAAAAATAATTTGGTAAAAAAATTAAAAAGTGATGCAAATTCATCCCAACGGCTTTTGATGGTGAACATCCGTTCATGGTAAATTCATCGCTTCTGATCCAATTTAGCAGCAATTTTTGATAAAAAAAAATTTACTACCTCTTTGACGACCCTTTGTTGCCTGGTGTTGCAAATTCGACTTTTAAGTCATTTGAAAGTTATAAAACAAGCAACTAAAAGTGACCAATAATTTAGACCAAATTTTCTATTCATTCCTCGTTTAAATACCTACATATATATTTTGTTTATATGAAATTTGGTTAGTACTCGTATTATGAGGCTCATTTAAAGCCTAACATTCAATTTCAAATAAGCTGTGGCGGCCAGAATTTTATTTCTTTTTTTCGTTTTCTTTCGATTTCAATTCTTATGCCAGAATATTTTTCACAGATAATTTGCGTTACTTTTGTATGAATACCGAAAGATTATTGGTGTGGTTGAGTTTACAATCCCCGCCAGATATACCAGGGCAAATGTTGTTGCAAATTTTAAATAGATTTACAAAATAGGAAACAAAGACAATGCCAACTTTTGACTGGAATCATTGTAGCAGCTCTGGCATATCTATCCAACTATAGCTTACGGTCTACGCTGTCCGTCTGTCCATTCCTATGTCTGAATGTGTCTGTGATTATCTTGATGGAAATGCACCTGACTCGTTTGGTATTTGCACGTTTTTCTACTCTCAAACAATTTTTGTACGTCTTTGCACATGCGCTGTTAGCAGTTATTATCGTCTGTTTGTTGCAGTTGTTGTATTTTGCTATTATTGCTGGTTTTTTTGGATTTAAGTATTGTTTTACGGCTTAGTGGGTGATTATGGGCGTTGCCAGATTGGAATGAATCTGATGTGAAGTGGACATCGGAACCCAATAAACACAAACGTTTGAAAAATGCTAAATTTCAACAATTTTTCAAACATTTTTTCAAAGGATTAGGGTAATATTCAAGTTGAGAAATTGTTGAGAAAATCGCGTTCTCAACAAAAAACAGACATTACCCTCAACAGTGAAATTCAACACATTAGCAATAATATCTCAAGTGTTATCCTCAAATTGAAATGCATCGCTACTCAATAATTTGTCAAACAATTTTCGATGCGAGTCAAATTCAAAATTAACATCGTTGCAAATACTTTTCAACCTAAATTTGTATGAATGATATCCCCACTTTAAATTGAAAGTCAAAGCCAAAATTCTATGCATTTTGTATAATTTATTCATTTTTATCAAAATAAAATATATAATAATACACTACACTACATAATACACTACAATACCAATTGATAAATAATAATCTTATGAAACATATCAACAAATAAGAACAAAAAAAAAACAAACAACAAAACTTTAAATATCTTAAACATTATTAGTAAACACTTTTGCATTGATAATTCGATTTCCTTCCTTTTGGTGTCATAAAACAGCATTAAAATTTATTAACCTGCAATTTGAAATTAGGAACGTACTGGACCCCGTGTTAGAATTGATTTCCAGGAAAAGGAATTCACAAAATATCCATTTTAAACTGATAATAGCATATGAATTAAACTGACGATGTGATGCACATTTTCATCCAGAAGTTGTTGATTTCAACAATTTGTTGTTTATAACAATTTTAATTGGTTGCACTTGTAATGTTTCTGGAAACTTTTTCTTGTCGATAAGCCACTCATTTTTCATTGGTCAGCTTCTTAATGTTTGCAAGAATGTAGCATCCAAAGATTTTAGTTTTCTGCAAAGAGATTTAAATTTAGTGACTTTAAAGTGTTGATTAAATTTTTCATATTGACGTACCAATTATTATAAACTATTTGAAGCAGTTCCAGTTAATTGTCCACCATTTTTTCATCGGTCAGCTTTTTAATGTTTTCAAGAACGTAGCATCTAAAGATTTTAGTTTTCTGCAAAGAGATATACATTTAGTGACTTCCTTAAAGTTTTATTTCATTTTTTATTTTCACTTACCTATTTTTATAAACTATTTGGTTATTTGTCTAAAATTTTCCATTTTTTTAATTTCTTGCAAGACCACGAACTTCGTTGCACAAATAAGTATTGAAAACCACATGGTTTTTTCGTTGCATTTTAGGGTAGTGTTTTGTCAAAGTTTTCTCATATTATCTTCAACACCTTTTCAAAGATTTCGTCAACATTTTAGCAAATTGTAAGTAATTCGCAAACAATTTGAAGATGTATTGAAGATGAGCTATTTCAAGTCAAGTTGAATTTATGTTGAAAATTATATTTACCCTCAAACTGAAAAGTTGTTGCATTTGAAAAACGCTCATCCTGTGTTTATTGGGAAGTGTATATAGCGGTTGGTTTAGGAAATATAGAAATAACATTATTAGAAATAAAATTTTGACAAAATTTTCTATAGAAATAACATTTTATCAAAATATTTTATAGAAAAAAAATTTTAAGGAAACTTCGCAAAAGTTAAGTTATGATTTATCGCTCGATATATATGTATTAGAAGTTTAGGAAAATTAGAGTCATTTTTACAACTTTTCGACTAAGCAGTGGCGATTTTACAAGAAAAATGTTGGTATTTTGACCATTTTTGTCGAAATCAGAAAGACATATATATGGGAGCTATATCTAAATTTGAACCGATTTCAACCAAATTTGGCGCGCATAGCTACAATGCTAATTCTACTCCCTGTGCAAAATTTCAACTAAATCGGAGTTAAAAATTGGCCTCTGTGGTCATATGAGTGTAAATCGGGCGAAAGCTATATATGGGAGATATATCTAAATCTGAACCGATTTCAACCAAATTTGGCACGCATAGCTACAATGCTGATTCTACTCCCTGTGCAAAATTTCAACTAAATCGGAGCAAAAAATTGGCCTCTGTGGTCATATGAGTGTAAATCGGGCGAAAGCTATATATGGGAGCTATATCTAAATCTAAACCGATTTCAATAAAATTTGGCACGCATAGCTAAAATGCAAATTCTACTCCCTGTTCAAAATTTAAACTAAATCAGAGTTAAAAATTGGCCTCTGTGGTCATATGAGTATAAATCGGACGAAAGATATATAAGGGAGCTATATCTAAATCTGAACCGATTTAGCTGATATTTTGCAAGTTTTTCGAGTCTCATAAAATATTCGGATGTACTGATTTTGAAGAACATCGGTTGATAAACACGCCAATTATGACCAGATCGGGGATAAATATATATAGCAGCTATATCTTTATCTGAACCGATTTTTTCCAAACTCAATAGCGATTGTCTTTGTTCCAAAAAACGACCTTATGCCAAATTTGAGGACGATCCGACTTAAACTGCGACCTGTACTTTGCGCACAAAAATACATGAACAGACAGACAGACAGACGGACGGACAGACAGACGGACATCGCTAAATCAACTCAGAATTTAATTCTAAGACGATCGGTATACTAAACGATGGGTCTCAGACTTTTCCTTCTTGGCGTTACATACAAATGCACAAACTTATTATACCCTGTACCACAGTAGTGGTGAAGGGTATAAAAATATTGACACAATTTTTCCCTAGAAATAAAATTTTGACAACATTTTTTATAGAAACAAAATTTTGACAAAATTTTCAATTTAAATAAAATTTTGACAACATTTTTTATTTTGACAAAATTTTCAATTGAAATAAAATTTTGACAGATTTTTCTATAGAAATAAAATCTTGACAAAAGTTTCTATAGAAATATAATGTTGGCAAAAGTTTCTATAGAAATAAAAATTTGACAAAATTATCTATAGAAATAAAATATTGACACACTCTTTCCCTAGAAATAAAATTTTGACAAAATTTCTATTGAAATAAAATTTTGACAAAATTTTCTATTGAAATAAAATTTTGACAAAATTTTCTATTGAAATAAAATTTTGACAAAATTTTCAATTGATATAAAATTGTGACAAAATTTTTTATAGAAATAAAATTTTCAATTGAAATAAAATTTTCACAAAGTTTTCTATAGAAATAAAATCTTGACAAAAGTTTCTATAGAAATAAAATTTTGACAAAATTATCTATAAAAAAAATATTGACACAATTTTTCCCTAGAAATACAATTTTGACAAAATTTTTTATAGAAACAAAATTTTTACAAAATTTTCAATTGAAATAAAATTTTGACAAAATTTTTTATAGAAATAAAGTTTTGACAAAATTTTCAATTGAAATAACATTTTGACAAATGTTTCTATAGAAATAATAAAATCTTGACAAAAGTTTTTATAGAAATAACATTTTAACAAAAGTTTCTATAGAAATAAAAATTTGACAAAATTATCTATAGAAATAAAATATTGACACACTTTTTCCCTAGAAATAAAATTGTGACAAAATTTTCTATTGAAATAAAATTTTGACAAAATTTTCTATTGAAATAAAATTTTGACAAAATTTTCTATTGAATAAAATTTTGACAAAATTTCTTAAAGAAAAAAAAACTTTGACAAAATTATCTATAGAAATAAAATTTTGACAAAATTTTCCATAGAAATAAAATTTTGACAAAATTTTCTATAGAAATAAAATTTTGACAAAATTTTCTATAGAAATAAAATCTCGACAAAATTTTCTATAGAAATAAAATTTTGACAAAATTTTCTATAGAAATAAAATTTTGACAAAATTTTCTATAGAAATAAAATTTTGGCAAAATTTTCTATAGAAATAAAATTTTGACAAAATATTCTATAGAAATAAAATTTTAACAAAAAAGGTCTTAGAGTGTGAACTGTAGGACCAAAAGACTCAGTGAAGGACTGTGGTTTCGAAGGCTTAGTTGGGTTAAAAGTAGGTAAATGGCAGCTTAGGTGCAGTTAATATTGTATTTGGCACACAGAAATGAAATCAAATCAATGCGCATGACAATGGTGTGGCCTTATAAATATCCCGATGCAATAGATGCACTGTTCATTTTCGTCCCAGTTTCTGTTTCTGGGGTGGTATGTGTCCATTTATACTTTCGAATTTCCTGAGGATAATATGTTTTTTTGCGATTTTCAGACCGCTGTGTTAGAAAAGACTCGACTTGGCAAATTGATAGTCCGATTTAGACATTCCGGTAGTAATACGTTCGCCAAATTCGACTATTACAAAAATCCGTTTAGTACGACGTTTGATTGTAATAATTCCCCAAACTTCCGAAAATCTGGCAAGATTGCTAATTCATCATGAAAATTGCTGGCTATTGGATTAACAACAATTTTGTTGGGAAGTTCTTTAAAATACTCCTGCTTCCAACAGTCTAACAACTTTAACAATTTCACAAATTCTGTGAATTTTTCCTAAACCACCCGATTCGAAGCTTGACTCAGTCATTGGGAAAAACATGGAATCGAACATGAGGAAAAATTTAAATAAAATGCTGTAATTTAGCTGTTGGCAACGATTTACAACTGAACGGAGAGGGAGAGAGCGAGCGAAAACATGAAAGCCAAGAACTTTAGCACACTCAATGCTAGAATCGAAGAACATGTTAAAGAACACACCATAAGAACATATCGGCTAATACTCTATTGGATGAAGTAGTGAAGTGGAATGGTAATGGCAAAAAAAAGACACAACAAATATCCCTACGTGACTGGATGCTGCTGCAGTGGAGGTGCGCAGAAGTACAGAAACTTCTACTCTTTACACGTCAAACGAATTACTTTGACTTGCTCATTTTGCCCAAAGGGATGTTGGTCTAGGCCAGTCTATGGTTGGGGGAGTTCATTCCTGACTGGGCCTGGACTAGACATTTTGTTAGCAATTATTCGACAAAATGTGAAAATTCAGTTGAGTCTTCAACTTTAGCCTCAAGTTCAACCACCAGCAAACGGGCAAACTGAAGTCACAATCGAACTGGCACAAATCAAACTGAAATGCTCGAATGAATCAAATATAGGAGGAATGTGAGAAGGAGGAGATGTAGTGCTGGCATTTGAAGACATTGTAATCCATCCATCCATTGGTGGTGTTTTCACAAACAAAAGAGTTTCCCATGATTTTTGGGCAAAATTGGAAAATTGCAGGTTGGTCGATTTCAATGACTGACTGAGTGGCAGTTGCAGTTGCCATTATTGCAGTTATTCGTCCATCCATCCATACGATCGTCGTCACACAAGGTGTAAAGTAACCTGTTGCAGCCGTTTCCATCTATCCATCCATACCAACCTCCGTAATCATTCATTCATTTATACCTTAACTCTTTGAGAGCTCTGGCTCTGATGTTGGAGTTGTACCCTGCCATCCATCCATCCATCTCTTTTTTCTAAAACAGTCATTTTAGCAGTCATTTATTCGCTAACACCTTGCAGCAGCATCTGCATTTATTGCAATACTGCAAATTGTTAAGAATACCGAATGCTACTCAAATACCATTGAGATTTTTATGCATTTGATTACAAAGGACACCAAGAGTTCAAATCGATGTTGAACGAAGATGTGTTTAGGTTTTTCTTTATTTGGTGAATATTCGACGACTTTCAAATCGTCTATGATGGAATACCTTTATATATTTCGAATCAGAAAAATCTGCAATTTGAATACCGAATAACTAGATCATAGGTACCAGATGAAGTGAATGTTTGAGTTCCAGAGAGGAAAATGGTCAGCACGGCCTTGAGAAAACTTGTTAGGGTCTTGAAATCGTCATGGGCAATTTGCGATCTCAAACCACTGTACGACTTCCGTCCTACAGTCGGTGTAAATTACGCCATCTTCCGAATTAAAACAAGTATATACGGCCGTAAGTTCGGCCAGGCCGAATCTTATGTACCCTCCACCATGGATTGCGTAGGAACTTCTACTAAAGGCTGTCATCCACAATCGAATTACTTGGGTTGCGATAACACTTGCCGATGACAAGGTATCGTAAAACTTTTTAACACTGTCTTCTAAATTGTAAGTTAGCCCATACGGGGTATATATTAAACAAAAAAAGGCCGATTAAATACGTATATAATCTAGTTTGACAAAATTTTCTATAGAAATAAAATTTTGACAAAATTTTCTATAGAAATGAAACCTTGACAAAATTTTCTATAGAAATAAAATTTTGACAAAATTTTCTATAGAAATAAAAATTTGACAAATTTTTCTATAGAAATAAAAACTTGACAAAATTTTCTATAGAAATAAAATGTTGACAAAATTTTCTATAGCAATACAATTTTGACAAAAATTTCTATAGAAATAAAATGTTGACAAAATTTTGTATAGAAATAAAATTTTGACAAAATTTTGTATAGAAATAAAATGTTGACAAAATTTTCTACAGAAATAAATTTTTTACAAAATTTTCTATAGAAATAAAATTTTGACAAACATTTCTATAGAAATAAACTTTTGACAAAACTTTCTATACACTGTTAGAAAAATATGTTTTTCACATGTTCCGATATAAACAAAATGTGTTTCGGGCACAATTTTTAAACACAATATATTTAAGTGCAAACATGTAATGTTCCTAAACTAACACAAAATGTTTGCGACACATATGTTAATATGTTAGAATATATTATGTTTGGGGCATGAATGTTTCATAAAAATAATATGCGTGAATGTAAACATATATAAATTTACAAATTTCGAGTAAACATATGTATGTTGTGATACTTTATTCAGAGAGCGACAGAGAGAGAGAGTTAGTATAGAGAAAGAAATAGAGATGGAAACCGGGAGGGTTGAATAAAAAGACATCAACATAACACAGCGAGAGAATGAAATGAGAGCAATTTCTGTGAAACCGCTTGTATGTTGTTTCGGAAAACTGTTTTATAATATGGCCAAAAAATTGGTATGCTTAAGTCTAAATATTATTTAATTTGAATAGTAGATTGAGTATTTCGAATAAAGAGAATAGACATTCGGAACCAAGAAAATAGACATTTGAAAAAAAACAGCATATTTGTATTACAGAAAAAGATGCGAAGAACTCAAAAATTTCGTGGAAGTTAAAAATATGTGAGGGAATGAACACAATCTTTTTTGGGGAATTCTCCCAAGCATATACTATTTTTGGTCTCAAAATGCTTCCAAACATATAATATGATCACATAAAACAAACATATTAATGTTTCGGCGGTATCCAATAATATATGTGCTTCCTACAAAATATGTTTGGAACATATGTTAGAGAAGCGATTTTTTTCGAGGGTGTAGAAATGAAATTTTAACAAAACTTTCTATAGTAATAAAATTTGACAAAATTTTCTATGGAAATAAAGTTTTGGTAGATTACAAAAATTTCTATAGAAATAAAATTTTGACAAAATTTTCTATGGAAATAAAATTTTGACAAACATTTGTATAGAAATAAACTTTTGACAAAACTTTCTATAGAAATGAAATTTTGACAAAACTTTCTATAGTAATAAAATTTGACAAAATTTTCTATGGAAATAAAGTTTTGGTAGATTATTTTTGGCGATATGGACCAATTTTTGTGTAATAAGTCATCGGCTATATATAACTAAAGACCGATATGGACCAATTTTTACATGGCTGTTAGAGGCCATATATTGACAAAATGTACCAAATTTCAACCGTATCGGATGACTTTTGCTCCTCCGGACGTCAAATCTGGGGACGGTTTATATGGGAACTATATATAATTATGGACCGATATGGACCAATTTTTGCATGGTTGTTAGAGACCATATACTAACACCATGTACCAAATTTCAACTGGATCGGATGAATTTTGCTCTTCCAAGAGGCTCCGGAGGTCAAATCTTGGGATCGGTTTATATGGGGGCTATATATAATTATGGACCGATATGGACCAATTTTTGCATGGTTATTAGAGGCCGTAAACTAACATCAGGTACCAAATTTCAACCGGATCGGATGAATTTTGCCCCTCCAAGAGGCTCCGGAGGTCAAATCTGGGGATCGGTTTATATGGGGGCTATATATAATTATGGACCGATATGGACCAATTTTTGCATGGTTGTTGGAGGCCGTATACTTACATCAGGTACCAAATTTCAACCGTATCGGATGAATTTTGCCCCTCCAAAAGTCTCCGGAGGTCAAATCTGGGGATCGGTTTATATGGGGGCTATATATAATTATGGACCGATATGGACCAATTTTTGCATGGTTGTTAGAGACCATATACTAACATTAGGTACCAAATTTCAATCGGATCGGATGAATTTTGCCCCTCCAAGAGGCTCCGGAGGTCAAATCTGGGGATCGGTTTATATGGGGGCTATATATAATTATGGACCGATATGGACCAATTTTTGCATGGTTGTTAGAGACCATATACTAAGACCACGTACCAAATTTCAACCGGAACGGATGAATTTTGCTGCTCCGGGAGGCTCCCCAAGCCAAATTTGTGGATCGGTTTATATGGGGGCTATACGTAAACGTGGTCCGATATGGCCCATTTTCAATACCATCCGACCTACATCAATTACAGCTACTTGTGCCAAGTTTCAAGTCGATAGCTTGTTTCGTTCGGAAGTTAGCGTGATTTCCACAGACGGACGGACAGCCGGACAGACGGACAGACGGACAGACGGACGGACGGACAGACGGACAGACGGACGGACGGACGGACATGCTTAGATCGACTCAGAATTTCACCACGACCCAGAATATATATACTTTATGGGGTCTTAGAGCAATATTTCGATGTGTTACAAACGGAATGACAAAGTTAATATACCCCCATCCTATGGTGGAGGGTATAAAAATATGCTGGTATGAACCTTGTCCCAAATACTTTTATTTGCAGTTTGGGACATACACACCAACATTTTTTTTCTGATTCAATCACGAAATTAATTGATCCAATTAATTTAATTATACCCTAAACCACATAGTGGTCAGGGTATAATAAGTTTGATCTGCCAAAAAATGTACCTACCAGAAATATTGATTTTAGACCCTATAAACTATATACCGATCGACTGAGTCGATCTAGCGCTTGGTGTCCGTCCGTCCGTCTGACCATGTATTTGTCCTTCACAGGATTCCGGTCGCAATTATTAACCGATTTTGATGAAATTTGGTACAGGGAGGTGTTTGGGTACAAGGACGAACGCTGTTGAATTTGTTGGAGAAATCGTATCAAATTTAGATATAGCTCCTATATATATGTATCGCCCGATTTCGACAAATGGGGTCACTTTGCACTTTTTTTACTACCCGATCGTCGTCAAATTTTGCACAAAATAATCTTCTACATCACCCTTTAAGTCTGTAAAATTTCATCGAAATCGGTTCAGATTTAGATATAGCTCCCATATATATGTATCGCCCGATTTTGCCAAATTAGGTCATAAAACCCTTATTTATCAACCGATCATACTCAAAGTTGGCTAAATGTAATCTTCTATAGCACTAACTATATGTGCAAAAAGTCATCGAAATCGGTTAAGATTTAGCTATAGCTCCCATATATATGTACCGCCCGATATTTCTAAATTTGGCCATAAACCCCTTATTTATCAACCGATAGTACTCAAAGTTGGCCAAATGTTATCTTCTATAGCACTAACTGTATGTGCAAAATTTCATCGAATTCGGTTCATAATGAGATATAGCTCCCATATAGCCCGATTTTCCAAATTTGACCATACAACCCTTATTTTTTACTCAAAGTTGGCTAGAGCCAGTCCTCTATAGTACTAACAATATCGCCCGATTTTGAAAAATTTGCCCCTAATAACCTTATGTTTGACCATAGAGGCCTCATTTCTTAACTGATCTTACTCAAGTTTTGCACAAGGTAACCTTTTGTGGTATTAATCAAAGCCGCAAAATATTATGCAAATTGGTTCAGATTTACATATAGCTTCCATATATATGCATCGCTCGATTTTCCCAAATTTGGCCATAGTACTCTTATTTATTAACCAATGTTACTCAAATTTCAAATTTTGATGTACTAGCATAGACTAATTAAAATAGAGACATTCCTTGATAATTCACCATGGTGTTGTTTATTTGCAGTGCGCAGTCAAGTGACTCAATTTCTTTTTGGAAAACGAGAATTACCGTACAAATCAGTCAATTTGCATTACAAAAAAGATGTGGATGTATAGAGTTTTACATGTTTTTCCAATATTTGGTGTTTCATCAAAAGAACAAACGAAAGAAACCAAATTAAAGCCAAATTTAAAAATCACTCAATTGCAGACGAAAAAGAGCCATCTACGGTGTGCAGACAAACTACAGCGCTGTGAATTCACTTTCGTTGTCTATACCTTCCTTGGTCTATGGTACTAGCCGATCGTATTTATACGTACTTGTAGCTCTTTCATAAGAATATTGCTCGATTTTTACAAATTTGGATTTATTACTCACACTAATTGAGTGATTTTATGTTTTTTAATAATTTGCTCAATATTAGTGGCATACTAACTCCGTAGGTGCAATATCGACTACAGCCAGTGTTGCTAGAAGTAGGGGAAATTGATAGAAGTAGGGGAAATTGCTAGAAGTATGGGAAATATGTAGGCTTTTTCTAATATTTAGAGTCTTTTAGGGACGTAGAGCCACAATTTAGGCACATTTTCACTCTACACAATTTGTAATAATTTTTACTTTTTGGTGGCTTTGGAGGAGGAATTTAGAAGCCGGCAAGGCTTGATCTTTAACAATGTGTGGTAACAACAATTACCACTCGTGCCAAAAAAAAAAATCTAACAAAATTTTAAGATTACAACAAATCTACCAAATAAATATTTCTATAGCAATTTTTGTCAAAACTTTATTCCTGTAGAAAATTTTGTCAACATTTTATGTACATTGCACATACGTATAACTATTTTCTATTGAACTTTTAACTTTCATTACAAATTTCATATAACGGTACATCGAATTGGTGTCTAGCGACAAAGTCGCTAATGATAATAATAGCATAGAGGGTGATAAACAACGTTAAAAAGGAAAAAAATTAAGTATCGTTATTTTCGTATTATATTTGAAACAATTTTTGCACATGTATTTATTTTACAGAGGTGTATAAATATGAACCCAGTTTTTACCAAATTTGGCATACATATCTATTCTGGTTATTCTCTCTGTGCAAAATTTAAAGTAAGTGAAATTTTGACCTCCGGTGGTTATATGAGTCTAAATCGGGCGGAAGAAATATAGCTTTATCTAAATCTGGACCGATTTCAAGGTAGAGTGTTAATTTTACCTCTTGTGCAAAATTTTACGTAAATTGGGGTAAAACTACGTCTTCTGCGGTCATGTGAGTGTAAATCAGGCGAAAGATATTTATGGGAGATATATCTAAATCTGAACCGATTCCCTCAAAAATAGAGTCCTATTCTGACCCAAAAGGCATACCTGTGTCTAATTTGAAGTCGATTGGACTAAAACTGACAGACGGACATGGCTAGACAGACTCATGAACCGGCTCTGAGCATTATTGCCAAAGACACCATGTGTCTATCTCGTCTCCTTCTGGGTGTTGCAAACATTTAAACTATTTTATAATTCCCTGTTCCACAGTGTAGCGCAAGATATAATAAGTATATACGGCCGTAAGTTCGGCCAGGCTGAATCTTATGTACCCTCCACCATGTAATGCGTAGAAACTTCTACGAAAGACTGTCATCCACAATCGAATTACTTGGGTTATGGTAATACTTACCGATGGCAATGTATCTTAAAACTTCCCAGCAAAAAAAGCGTAGCCAAAAAAGTAGTGAAAATGTTCTTTTTGGATCCGGAAGTGGTGCAAATTTGACGCAGAAGCGATGAATTTAATGTGGGCTTGTCATAGGACGGAAGTCCTCCATTTTAACAACAGTTGCACTGAATTTGCATCACTTCTTTAGGTGTGATCCGAATTCAATGTTTTGGATGTAAATTAAAAAATTCTGTGATATTTTGTCAAATAAATAATTTTTATAATTTTTTATAATTTTTAATGGATTCTAACGCTTGTCGGAAACGTTTGACCTCAAATATTTTCAAAAATGCACAATTTTTTCAGATTGGATTTAGCATTTTTTTCGACAAAATTTAAATGATTTGTACCATTTTATGAATTCTTACTCTGTTCTTAACCTATTTGAAACAAAAAAAGTAAAAAATTCCCATTAAAAGTATAAAAAAGCCGCGTTATAAAAAATTGCTTTAAAAGAACTTCCTGGGTAGTTAAAATAAAGAAAATCATTGGAGTGAATCTTCTGGAAGTGCTTTTAAAGTTGTGCCCATGGAAGAACTTCCAAATTTTTTTGCTGGGTTCTTAACATCGTTTTCTAAATCCATACGTGGTATATTAGACAAAAATATGTGGTATATATTAGAACAAACAAGTATATACGGCCGTAAGTTCGGCCAGGCCGAATCTTATGTACCCTCCACCATGGATTGCGTAGGAACTTCTACTAAAGGCTGTCATCCACAATCGAATTACTTGGGTTGGATAACACTTGCCGATGGCAAGGTATCGTAAAACTTTTTAACACTGTCTTCTAAATTGTAAGTTAGCCCATACGGGGTATATATTAAACAAAAAAAGGCCGATTAAATACGTATATAATCTAGTTTGACAAAATTTTCTATAGAAATAAAATTTTGACAAAATTTTCTATAGAAATGAAACCTTGACAAAATTTTCTATAGAAATAAAATTTTGACAAAATTTTCTATAGAAATAAAAATTTGACAAAATTTTCTATAGAAATAAAAACTTGACAAAATTTTCTATAGAAATAAAATGTTGACAAAATTTTCTATGGAAGTAAAATGTTGACAAAATTTTCTATAGCAATACAATTTTGACAAAAATTTCTATAGAAATAAAATGTTGACAAAATATTGTATAGAAATAAAATTTTGACAAAATTTTGTATAGAAATAAAATGTTGACAAAATTTTCTACAGAAATAAATTTTTTACAAAATTTTCTATAGAAATAAAATTTTGACAAACATTTCTATAGAAATAAACTTTTGACAAAACTTTCTATAGAAATGAAATTTTAACAAAACTTTCTATAGTAATAAAATTTGACAAAATTTTCTATGGAAATAAAGTTTAGGTAGATTACAAAATTTTCTATAGAAATAAAATTTTGACAAAATTTTCTATGGAAATAAAATTTTGACAAACATTTGTATAGAAATAAACTGTTGACAAAACTTTCTATAGAAATGAAATTTTGACAAAACTTTCTATAGTAATAAAATTTGACAAAATTTTCTATGGAAATAAAGTTTTGGTAGATTATTTTTGGCGATATGGACCAATTTTTGTGTAATAAGTCATCGGCTATATATAACTAAAGACCGATATGGACCAATTTTTACATGGCTGTTAGAGGCCATATATTGACAAAATGTACCAAATTTCAACCGTATCGGATGACTTTTGCTCCTCCAAGAGGTTCCGGACGTCAAATCTGGGGACGGTTTATATGGGAACTATATATAATTATGGACCGATATGGACCAATTTTTGCATGGTTGTTAGAGACCATATACTAACACCATGTACCAAATTTCAACTGGATCGGCCGTAAACTAACATCAGGTACCAAATTTCAACCGGATCGGATGAATTTTGCCCCTCCAAGAGGCTCCGGAGGTCAAATCTGGGGATCGGTTTATATGGGGGCTATATATAATTATGGACCGATATGGACCAATTTCTGCATGGTTGTTAGAGACCGTATCAGCGTTGCCAATTTAGCTTTTTCCCGCTAGATTTGGCTTTTTCTGTAGACGTTTAGCGGGGAAAAAATGCATTTAGCTTTTAGCTTTTTTCTGGCTTTTTTTCATGACCCTTTTAGCTATTTTTGGCTATTTTATTGTCGACATGTTCACATTGAAATATGGATAAAACTTCGTTTTTATCTAAGCCTTGCTGCCAGAATAAGGTTTTCCACACGATTCAAATCTTAATTGAAACATTAATAATTATTCAAGCCATTATACAGGCATTTTTGCAGCAAATACACCATGTTGTAAAGTTTTTTCCTCTTATTCATAAAAGTGATCGTAAACTTTAAATCTACTATTACCATACAAATTCCTTATATAAACTATTAGTAAATTATTAGGAATATTTGCATTTGACTCGTTTATCCTTTTTATGTTATTATAATATTATTATGATATTACTAAATTAAAATAGTAGATGTGCATTGCTTAGTACACTGAAAAAATATTATCGTGAGGCCAAAGACTTCATGTCCTTAAAATACGACCGCGAATTTTGGTTATAAAAGCATTTGTGAAGTTCTCTTCTCTGTTTTACTTGTCTAAAAGCCGATAAAGTCGGCAAAAAAAAAATTGGTATCTATTCATGAAAGAAGGCTAGGATCAATTCTGTAAAATTTTTAAAATTAATGAAATAGTCTTTAAATTTGTGGAGTTTTTGTATCTTGACCACAAACCAAAATAGCGTTCAAAAGTAGAAAAGGTTTTTCAACATTTTATTTTAAAAATGTATACATAGAATAATTTCTACTTAAAGTCGAGTCTGAATTAGGAAATTTAAGTTGTCGTTAGCACGTTTTTAAAACACTGTGATAGCTCATGAAGAAAAAGCTGAAAAAACGAATAAATTCAAATTTGACTCGGAATCAATACCAAAATCTTTGGAACATAGAAATAATTACGGAAATAAAGTTTAGAATATGATATGGAATGGATTAACATTTACGAAAATTGGACAACAATAGGTTTGTATGGGAAATTTTCGAATAAAAGTTATTCAGTATAAACTTGCAAGACAGTTAGAATGGTTTTTATTCTCTTGGGTAAAATTAGGAGAAGTGTACACGATCACGAATTTATCATTAATTCAGTTAAAAGGAAATATATTGGTACTTTCTAATGCAGTTTTATGTAACATTGTGCAATATATCGCACATTGGACTTGTTGATGATTAACAAGCTGACAATTGCAAGTTTACTGGGAAGACTGTTTTTACTAGGAAATATAAACGAAGGACTTCCAGTAAAAATTTGTTATAGTAATCAAAATGTATCGAGTACCCAACAGAGCTAATATGACTTAGATTTTCTTATAGTCTCACAGAAATGGAATTAAAATGAATATAATTAAAATAATATGCATTTTAAGTGAAATAAAGTCTTTAAGATTGTTAAATTTCAATCAAAAATGTGACTTTTGATACAAAAAAAATTTAGCTTTTTCTAGCTATTTTTTTTAATTTTTTAGCTTTTTTTGGCTAGTTTTTTGGACAAATCTAGCGGTTTTTGGTGAAACAATTCTGGCAACGCTGGACCGTATACTAAGACCACGTACCAAATTTCAACCGGATCGGATGAATTTTGCTGCTCCGGGAGGCTCCCCAAGCCAAATTTGGGGATCGGTTTATATGGGGGCTATACGTAAACGTGGTCCGATATGGCCCATTTTCAATACCATCCGACCTCCATCAATAACAACTACTTGTGCCAAGTTTCAAGTCGATAGCTTGTTTCGTTCGGAAGTTAGCGTGATTTCCACAGACGGACGGACAGCCGGACAGACGGACGGACAGACGGACGGACGGACATGTTTAGATCGACTCAGAATTTCACCACGACCCAGAATATATATACTTTATGGGGTCTTAGAGCAATATTTCGATGTGTTACAAACGGAATGACAAAGTTAATATACCCCCATCCTATGGTGGAGGGTATAAAAAGGTATGTATAGGTAAGTCTACAAATAATTACGAATCGATATGGTCTTTTGCACGGTATGTAGAGAGCCAGAATTGAAATATGGGGGTCACTTATATGGCGACTACATACAATTATGAACTTGATATGGACCAATTTTTGTGCGATTGGGGATCGATTTATCTGAGGGCTATATATAACTATAGACCGATATGCATGGTTGTTAACGGCCATATACTACCACAATGTACCAAATTTCAACTGACTCGGATGAAATTTGCTCCTCCAAGAGGCTCCGAAACCTAACCTCGGGATCGGTTTATATGGGGGCTATATATGATTGTGGACCGATATGGACCACTTTTGGTATGGTTGTTAAAGATCATATACTAACACCACGTACCAAATTTCAACCAGATCGGATGAAATTTGCTTCTCTTAGATGCTCCGCAAGCCAAATCTAGGGATCGGTTTATATGGGGGCTATATAATTATGGACCGATGTGGGCCAATTTTTGCGTAATTATGAGAGACTATATACTTACACCGTGTACCAAATTTCAGCCAGATCGGATGAAATATGGTACTCTTAGAGACTCCGCAAGCCAAATCTGAGCGTCAGTTTATATGGGGGCTATACGTAAAAGTGGTCCGATATGGCCCATTTGCAATACCATCCGACCTACATAAATAACAACTACTTGTGCCAAGTTTCAAGTCGATAGCTTGTTTCGCTCGGAAGTTAGCGTGATTTCAACAGACGGACGGATGACGGACGGACGGACATGCTCAGATCGACTCAGAATTTCACCACGACCCAGAATATATATACTTTATGGGGTCTTAGAGCAATATTTCGATGTGTTACAAACGGAATGACAATGTTAATCACCCTTATTCCTGAAGTCGCCCTCGCTCTCGCCGTCGCTTTTTGTCGTCCGTCGTTTTTAAGTCGTCTCGTCATTCAATTGGTATTCCTATGAAGTGGCGACGACGACGATTACTTTTTGTACCAATTACAATACTCGAGAACAAAAGGCCGATATCACTAGAAAACAATCAGCTGATGTGCAAAAAATGAATTTTAATTTTTTCGGTTTAAAAAATTTTATTTCCGACGCAATTCTATGTCGGAAAATCAAGAAAAATATTTAATTTGACGCGGGAACAGGGACAGTAAAAGCTTCCAAAACTATAAAAAATGGAGACGACGCTGAGATCAATGGCACAAGGATCATCATGAAAGAAAACAAACAGCTGATATACAAAACTGAATTTTAATTATTTTCGTTTAAAATGCTATTTGTTTGTAATCCAATTTTGACTTGGAAAATCCAAATAAATGATAAATTTGAGTCGGGAAATGATTTAGATATCTATATTAGGACAATAACAACATCCGGCATATACAATTGGAACGATGTTGACATTATGTGCCCAATGATCATTAAAAGTTCGTGAAGGACACATTTGTTATCTAAGTTTGGTGCTAAATAAAATACATTGGCCTTGAAGGGTTTCTATTAAAAATAAATGGAATTGAAAATCAACACGTTTAACATACTTTAATTGTTCAGTGTTCTGTCCTATGATGTGAATGTGATGACCTTAACTGCTATATATATACTGATTTTTTCCCATTTTTTTTGTAATTGTTTAAGATTAGTCACTTTACCTCTTACCAATTTCTATTTTTTAAATTTATTTTTCAATTGTTCGATTAATAAAGTCTAAAAAACTTCTTCAACAATTAAACACTAAACTCGTGGCTGGTAAATTTAAAGGCGACAAAAAGCGACGATATTGGCGACAAAAAGCGACACCAGGAATACCGATATTCTTCGATAGCAGAATATAGCGACGAACGGAATACCAATTAGTGGCGACAGACGAAAAGCGACAAAAAGCGACTTCAGGAATAAGGGTGAATATACCCCCATCGTATGGTGGAGGTATAAAAACACACATAAAAAGCATGCATGAGAAAAATGCATGAAATCTTTATTTGAATCGATAGTACATCGATAGTTCATCTAATTTTATGTTTGAAGATTATTTCATGCAAATTTTAATCCGCTTAATTCAATTTTGGCATACTCTTTCCAATATATCGGCCGGAATCTCAGGAATAAATGCTTCAATGATGTCTTTGAATATGCCTTTTGAAGTGGACATATCTGTATAGACATGAGCTTTATCATAGCCCCACGAAAAATAATCTAAAGAACTGGAATCGTACGATCTAGGCGTACAATTGACCGGTGACTTTTTCAGGATGCATCGGTAGCTTTGCAATGCTTCTGACTGATCTTCACTCCAAAATCGACAATAATTTGCAAGAGTCGTTTGCGTGTAAGACGATTCATGCTTAAATTATAGACCAAATCGAAGATGTTTGACAGTGAAAACGAAACTTGCGTCAGATGTTTAAACCAGTGTTGCCAAAAAGATAACAGCTAAAAAATCAACCTTTAGGTATATTTGGTTAATGTATGTTAGTATGACAAGGAACTGAATAGTCTAAGTGAGCCTGAAATAATTTCGATTTTTGTTAAAACTTGAACAATTCTACTTTTTGTGCAAAAGGTGGACTTTTCGACTTTTTGGAAATTTAAAAAATTGGACTTTATACTTATGGAGTCTAGCGGTAAATTTTACAATGACGGAAGTAGTTTATGATGCATATAAAGGATATTCGATTCCCACGACTAAGCCCAGCTACCTTGGAGCCAAACACGAAGTTGGGCTTTAAGCACACGCAGGCTCTTGGGAATATGAAATTCAAATCTTTCAATCCTCCTACTGTCGGAATCTTTTGGTGACCGTGTGGTTTAGGTGCCTAGATCTCTAGACCAATAAAACTGAATCTACTCACAAATCTGTAGGGTACTGCTGAAAAAAATAATATATCCTCTTCATCTTCCAGCCCTCTTTGATTACCTCGAAAATTGACTCTATGACTATTTATGGTGCTCTTTATCTGTGTTTTTTTTTTGTTTTGGTGATTTTGGCTTTGTTTTCGCAACTATTAAAAGAGATCATGATCAGACGGTGGATCATGATGTGGTGCTTGCTGATGTAGTTGATGGTGGCAGATAGATGATGAAATATCACTTGAAGCTCTATTCATTCGTGGTTCTTTTGAACAAAATCCACTTGGTTCTTTATTTGGGTTTTACGTTGTTGTTTTTTGCAATTCTTTGGCTTGGCTTATTATTACCAAATTCTTAGCAATTTTCCCTAACCATTCTATTGGTAATGTGGAAGAATATAAGTACATTCATACATCCAATATCCATGCATTAACCAATCCATTGTTAGCCAAAGGGCTTTTGTTTTGTGATTTTACTTGCTAGGCATTAATTGAAATTTAAGGGCTTTCAATTAAGCCTCTGATCTGAGTCTATAAAAAAAAGATCAGATATATGCAATTTTCTTAACACGCTTAAGGTGTTTGGTGTTCTGATTATAGTTTTAGATGAATTCTCGCCATGCCATAAAACATTTTCTTTTGGACAGACATGCAAAAAGTTAGAGATATAAATTTTTATTAGGGATCGAAGGAAGGATTTTATTGAATTATGTGGAAATTGTCCAATTACATACGATAATGGGGAGGTATCCGCAAACAAAAAATAAAATATGTTAGGAAAGCTGGTATCGTAAATACTATTCTGTTAATAAATTTATTGATGTTTCTTCGAAATTTATAATTCAAAAAATTCGTTTGTTATAACAATATTTGTATTTGTAGCAAATAAATATATGTTCATATCAAAACCACAGCCTATTTTGTTTATGGCAAGAAAATAAATTTTTGTGAAAAATGAGATGTCACAAATATGACATATTTTTGGTCTTGTATAAAAATTGAATCTAGCAAAAGGTTAGGCCTGTCTCATGTCGCCTAAGCAAGTAATCAGCTTGTTGTCAGGGTTGGTCTCTGGCAAACTGTGACGACATATGTTTACGACGGTCGCAAACCTTTAATAGGTTGAGACAGACCATCTCTGCTTGTTGTGTGCTCAGATACGCACCCAATTCTGGGCACCCTCCTGACTGTCGACTTACTCTCCTTGAATGGGAGCCACCGTGGTACAATGGTTAGCATGCCCGCCTTGCATACACAAGGTCGTGGGTTCGATTTCTGCTTCGACCGAACACCAAAAAGTTTTTTAGCGATGAATTATCCCACCTGAGTAATGCTGGTGACATTTCTGAGGGTTTCAAAGCTTCTTTAAGTGGTTTCACTGCAATGTGGAACGCCGTTCGGACTCGGCTATAAAAAGGAGGTCCCTTGTCATTGAGCTTAACATGGAATCGGGCTGCACTCAGTGATAAGAGAGAAGTTCACCAATGTGGTATCACAATGGACTGAATAGTCTAAGTGAGCCTGATACATCGGGCTGCCATCTAACCTAACCTAACCTAACTCTCCTTGAATAGTTTTCCAGTCTTTTTCTTATCTGGGAAACCCCTTAGTATTTTTGACCGTTGGTCCACATCGCTTTTTGTATCTCCCGTGTCCATTAATCCTCTATTGGCATTGCGTTCTCTAAGTTCAACTCTCTATGCGTCCTAGCTCTTATCGCCCTTCTTTTGCCTGTACTTTTCCTCTTATTCCGGTACCCATATGGTGAAGATCTTGTCGTATTCCGAGTATTCTGTTTATGATTTTGCATTCGAATCACGGTTGCCACTCTTACCAAAAATAATCTACAAAAATTTTGTCACAATTTTATTTCTATAGAAAATTTTGTCAAAATTTTGTTTTTATAGAAAATTTTGTTAACATTTTATTTCCATAGAAATTTTTTTTTCTATAGAAAATTTTGTCAACATTTTATTTCTATCGAAAATTTTGTCAAAATTCTATTTTTATAGAAAATTTTGTTAAAGTTTTATTTCTATAGATCATTTTGACAAAATTTTATTTTTATAGAAAACTTTGTTAAAATTTTATTTCCATAGAAAATTTTGTTAAAATTTCAATTTTATATAACATTGAAGTAACTCTTAGTTGGAGAGAAATATTTTGCAAAATAAAAATTTTATTTCTATAGAAAATTTTGTCAAAATTTTATTTTTATAGAAAATTTTGTCAAAATTTTATTTTTATAGAAAATTTTGTCAATATTTTATTTTTATAGAAAATGTTGTCTAAATTTTGTTTGTATAGAAAATTTTGTATAAATTTTATTTCTATAAATCATTTTGACAAAATTTTATTTTTATAGAAAATTTTGTTAAAATTTTATTTCCATAGAAAATTTTGTTAAAATTTCAATTTTATATAACACTGAAGTAACTCTTAGTTGGAGAGAAATATTTTGCAAAATAAAAATTTTATTTCTATATTTCTATAGAAAAGTTTCTCAAAATTTTATTTCTATAGAAAATTGTGTCGAAATTTTATTTCTATAGAAAATTGTGTCAAAATTTTATTTCTATAGAAAATTTTGTCAAAATTTTATTTTTACAAAAAATTTTTTGTCAAAATTTTATTTTTACAAAAAATTTTTTGTTAAAATTTTATTTCTATAGAAAATTTTGTCAAAATTTTATTTCTATAGAAAATTGTGTTAAAATTTTATTTCTATAGAAAATTTTGTCAAAATTTTATTCCTATTGAAAATTTTGTCAACATTTTATTTCTGTAGAAAATTTTGTCAAAATTTGATTTCTATAGAAAATGTTGTCAAAATTTTATTTCTATAGAAAATTTTGTCAAAATTTTATTTCTATAGAAAATTTTGTCAAAATTTTATTTTTATAGAAAATTTTGTCAAAATTTTATTTTTATAGAAAATTTTGTCAACATTTTATTTCTATATAACACTGAAGTAACTCCTAGTTGGAGAGAAATATTTTGCAAAATCTAACAAAACATCAAAAATTCTAGCAAACTACCAAACATTAAAAAATTTACCATGTTTGGTAGAATTCTACCAAATGTGATTCCAATGCGGCCCTCTGGCAATCTGTGAAAATGTCACGTTTTGTTGTCCTTGGCTAGCAATCAATCATCATCTTTGACGAGCAATCAACACCAAAATACTTAAGTGAAGGCAATCTGTGAAAATGTCACGTTTTGTTGTCCTTGGCTAGCAATCAATCATCATCTTTGACGAGCAATCAACACCAAAATACTTAAGTGAAGGTTAAAATCTTTGAATCCAAGTAAATATTTATTTTTATTTCGTTTTTGAGTGTAGGCACATTTTTGTTTTGTAGATTAAAATTTTAATGCTTGACCTTATAAAGGTGTACGGCATTAAAATATCTTCGAAAATCTGAAATGGCATTCCTTACCAAACCAGACAATCATTTTATCACATTATTGCCCTGTAAGAGTAATACTAGAAGGAGTAGTGATATCTATGCGTCCTAGCTCTTATCGCCCTTCTTTTGCCTGTACTTTTCCTCTTATTCCGGTACCCATATGGTGAAGATCTTGTCGTATTCCGAGTATTCTGTTTATGATTTTGCATTCGAATCACGGTTGCAACTCTTACCAAAAATAATCTACAAAAATTTTGTCACAATTTTATTTCTATAGAAAATTTTGTCAAAATTTTGTTTTTATAGAAAATTTTGTTAACATTTTATTTCCATAGAAATTTTTTTTTCTATAGAAAATTTTGTCAACATTTTATTTCTATCGAAAATTTTGTCAAAATTCTATTTTTATAGAAAATTTTGTTAAAGTTTTATTTCTATAGATCATTTTGACAAAATTTTATTTTTATAGAAAACTTTGTTAAAATTTTATTTCCATAGAAAATTTTGTTAAAATTTCAATTTTATATAACATTGAAGTAACTCTTAGTTGGAGAGAAATATTTTGCAAAATAAAAATTTTATTTCTATAGAAAATTTTGTCAAAATTTTATTTTTATAGAAAATTTTGTCAAAATTTTATTTTTATAGAAAATTTTGTCAATATTTTATTTTTATAGAAAATGTTGTCTAAATTTTGTTTGTATAGAAAATTTTGTATAAATTTTATTTCTATAAATCATTTTGACAAAATTTTATTTTTATAGAAAATTTTGTTAAAATTTTATTTCCATAGAAAATTTTGTTAAAATTTCAATTTTATATAACACTGAAGTAACTCTTAGTTGGAGAGAAATATTTTGCAAAATAAAAATTTTATTTCTATATTTCTATAGAAAAGTTTCTCAAAATTTTATTTCTATAGAAAATTGTGTCGAAATTTTATTTCTATAGAAAATTGTGTCAAAATTTTATTTCTATAGAAAATTTTGTCAAAATTTTATTTTTACAAAAAATTTTTTGTCAAAATTTTATTTTTACAAAAAATTTTTTGTTAAAATTTTATTTCTATAGAAAATTTTGTCAAAATTTTATTTCTATAGAAAATTGTGTTAAAATTTTATTTCTATAGAAAATTTTGTCAAAATTTTATTCCTATTGAAAATTTTGTCAACATTTTATTTCTGTAGAAAATTTTGTCAAAATTTGATTTCTATAGAAAATGTTGTCAAAATTTTATTTCTATAGAAAATTTTGTCAAAATTTTATTTCTATAGAAAATTTTGTCAAAATTTTATTTTTATAGAAAATTTTGTCAAAATTTTATTTTTATAGAAAATTTTGTCAACATTTTATTTCTATATAACACTGAAGTAACTCCTAGTTGGAGAGAAATATTTTGCAAAATCTAACAAAACATCAAAAATTCTAGCAAACTACCAAACATTAAAAAATTTACCATGTTTGGTAGAATTCTACCAAATGTGATTCCAATGCGGCCCTCTGGCAATCTGTGAAAATGTCACGTTTTGTTGTCCTTGGCTAGCAATCAATCATCATCTTTGACGAGCAATCAACACCAAAATACTTAAGTGAAGGTTAAAATCTTTGAATCCAAGTAAATATTTATTTTTATTTCGTTTTTGAGTGTAGGCACATTTTTGTTTTGTAGATTAAAATTTTAATGCTTGACCTTATAAAGGTGTACGGCATTAAAATATCTTCGAAAATCTGAAATGGCATTCCTTACCAAACCAGACAATCATTTTATCACATTATTGCCCTGTAAGAGTAATACTAGAAGGAGTAGTGATATTTATGAAGAAATCATGAGAACTTGTTAATATCGGCTTTCTGGTGAAAATGAATTCTTAAATTGTCCAATTATCCGTTTGGGGAAAACTACATAATTATTTATGAAACGAGTTTCTTGTAATATAATATTCCCGATTGTAACCCTTTGTTAACCTAAATTAACTATTAATTGAGAGATTATAGGAGCTCCCTTTGACTTTACATGCACAGAAAAATAAACATGCCATGTTCCAAAGATTTTGTCTTTTCACTGATTATTTTGGTATTGATACCGAGCCAAAGACGTGCGTAATTGAAATAACAATACTTTTAAAACAAAAATCTCTTTCAAATTTAAGTTTTGCGTCTAGGTAAAAAAATTTTAATTTATTCGTTTTTCTGTTTTTTCTTCATATGCTATTAAAGTCCTTTAAAAACGTGATAACAGCGATTTACATTTTCAAATTTAGAATCGACTTCAAATAGGAATTATGCTATGTTTGAAGTAAAAACCGTTTTTTAAATAAAGTGTTTATTTAAAGGCATTCATTTTGAAGAATTTTCACAATTATTAAAGACAAGTTGACCTTAGTCAAACAAAATTTTCTTTCATTTTAAGACACCCATTTTTAAGTCGAATTACTTAATCATACGGACAAAACGACTTTATAGAAAAGTTAATCATCTTTTGGACAACGCTTGCCTGGTTGTCACCATTTACTAACCAAATTTTAACCCTATCGGATAAAATATGATCCTCGAAGAAGGTAGACAAGACAAATCTGGGAATCGATCTGGCAACTCTTTCGTATAGAAATAGGTGTTCTAAAAAGACGCATCCGCAATTTTTTGCAATGGAAAAATTAGAAATGCGCGCTGTCATTAAATATTTAAATAAAAAAGGTTTATCGGGACAAGAAATTCATAATGATATGGGGAATGTGTTAGGTGAAAGTGCTCCTTCATATGCAACAGTAAAAAATTGGGTTGCTGAATTTAAACGTGGTCGTACAAGCATTGAAGATGAACCACGTAGTGGACGCAACACAGCAACAACAACAGAAATTGTATTGCATGATATGGTATTAAATGATCGACGAATAAACGTGCGTGAAATTGACAATATCATGGGCATCTCAAATGATCGAGTCCATTTAATTTTGCATGAAGAACTACAGATGAAAAAGCTTTCTGCAAGATGGGTGCCGCATTTTTTAACAGTCACCCAAAAATGCATAAGAATGAACATTTCTCAAGCTTGTTTGGATCGTTTTAAGCGAAATAAAATGGATTTTAAGCGTCGTTTCATAACTGTTGATGAGACATGGATCTACCACTATACTCCAGGGACAAAAGAACAATCCAAACAATGGACTGAATATGGAGGAACTGCCCCAAAGAAGGCAAAAACAATTCATTCGGCTGGTAAGTTTATGGCAATGGTTTTTTGGCACTTCAAAGGTATTTTATTAATTGACTATCTGCAAAAGGGTAAAAAAAAATTCAGAGTACTATTGCAAATTGTCAATTAAATGACAAATTCGAGAAAAACGTGCTGGACCACCCACCTTATTCTCCTGATTTAGCTCTCAGTGACTTTTACTTGTTCCCAAATTTAAAAAAATTTCTTGCTGGCAAGCGTTTTACCTCAAACGAAGATGCAATTACACTTGTAAACCACTATTTTGAAGACCTTGAGGAAAACTATTATAATCAAGGGATAGAATTGCTAGAAAAGCGTTGGACTAAGTGTATTGAAGTTTCAGGAGAAAAACTAACTATTCTCTTTCATTGATAGGCTAAGAAGTTTCCGAACCGCCCTCGTACTGACATCACGTACCAAATTTTAACTGGACCTAATGTAATTTGCTCCTCTAAGAAGCTCTGCATGCTAAATCTTGGGGCGAATTATATGGGGGCTATACGTAAAAGTGGTCCGATAGGGCCCATTTGCTATGTCATCCTACATATATACCAAGTTTGATATCGATAGTTTGCTTCGTTCCGAAGTTACCACGATTTCAATAGATGGACGGACAATGACTCATAAAGGGTGATACGGTCAAAATTTGGTCAATATAAACTTGACGTATTTCTTTCAATTTTGCATTTAAAAACCTGAACACCCCTCATTTTGAAGGTGTGTGTGTGGAATGTTGCTCCTATTTTGATCTTGGAATTCACTCTTCAGTTGTCAAAATGCCGTCCAAGCAAGAAGAGCAGCGTATCAAAAATTTGCGCGCGCATCGCGAAAATGCACGCAAAGCTGGCAAAACGCTAAAAGTTTCCAAATCAACCGTTACAAATGTAATTAAAGTGTTTGGGGAACGTTTGTCGACAGCCAGGAAGTCTGGATCGGGGGGAAATCGAAAACCGGAAGCCGCTGAGACGACAAAGAGAGTTGCCGGTAGTTTCAAGCGAAACCCTAACCTCTCTCTCCGAGATGCCGCAAATAAGCTGGGTGTATCGTCTATAACCGTGCATCGAGCCAAAAACGAGCCGGACTATCGACTTACAAGAAGGTAGTGACTCCAAATCGCGATGATAAACAAAGTACGACGGCCAAAGCGCGATCCCGGAGGCTGTACACGACGATGCTGACGAAGTTTGACTGCGTGGTAATGGACGACGAAACCTACGTCAAAGGCGACTACAAGCAGCTTGCGGGACAGGAGTTTTATACGGCAAAAGGAAGGGGAAAGGTAGCAGATATTTTCAAGCACATAAAACTGTCAAAGTTCGCAAAGAAATATCTGGTTTGGCAAGCCATCTGTACCTGTGGCTTGAAAAGCAGCATTTTCATAGCTTCCGGGACTGTCAACCAAGAAATTTACGTGAAAGAGTGTTTGAATAAACGTCTGCTGCCTTTCCTGAAGAAACACGGTTGTTCCGTACTGTTTTGGCCGGATTTGGTATCTTGCCATTACGGTAAAAAGGCCATGGAGTGGTACGCCGCCAACAACGTGCAGGTGGTTCCCAAGGACAAGAACCCTCCCAACACGCCATAGCTCCGCCCAATGGAGAAATACTGGGCTATGGTCAAGCGGAACCTAAAGAAGACCAAAAAAACTGCTAAGGACGAGCAGCAGTTCAAGGTAAACTGGCTTTCTGCGGCGAAGAAGGTGGACAAGGTGGCTGTACAAAATCTGTTGGCAGGTGTCAAGCGTGAGGCCCGGCAATTCGGATTTGGAAAAGCGAAAGCCTAACTGAATATTTTTCCTGAATTTTATACTAATTGAACTTGAAAAAGAAATTTAATGTGATTTTTTTAAATAAACAATTTCACCGATTTACACGCGTTTTCCCTTGACCAAATTTTGACCGTATCACCCTTTACTTGTTTGAGTTTTAGAGAAATCATTAACATCTCTTGTAAGTGTGCAAGAAAATTATAAAATAACGTCTTGATTTGAAATTTTAAATCTGTAGATTTTTACTCGAGAAGTAAAATCTGGAAATTTTATATTGAGTTTCAAGCAATTTTCATGATCAGTGCGCCTTCTATACCCTCAAGAAGTGAAGTCGGTCTATATGGAGCCATTACCAAATGGACCGATAAAAACTTAATCCGATACACGTTTTTTGAGCCTAAAATACCAGAATATTTACAATTTCAAGCAAATCGGATAAAAACTACGGTTTCTAGAAACCCAAGGAGTTAAAGCGGGAGATCGTTCTTATGGGGGCTATACTAAAATATGTACCGATACTCACCGTTTTCGGCACACCTCTTTATGGCCCGAAAATACCTCTAGATTTCCAATTTCATGCAAATTGGATAAAAGCTTCGGATTCTAGAAGCACAATAAGTAAAATCGGGATATCGGTCTATATGGTGGCTATACCAAAACATGGACCGATACTCACCATTTGTGGCACACCTCTTTATGGTCCTAAAATAGATACAAATTTCCAATTTCAGGCAAATTGTATATAAATTTCTATAAGCCCAAAACCCCAAATCGGGAGGTCGGTTTATATGGGGACTATATCAAAACCTGGACCGATATAGCCCATCTTCGAACTTGACCTGCCTGCAGACAAAAGACAAAAGTTTGTGCGAATTTTCAGCACGATTGCTTCATTATTGAAGACTGTAGCGTGATTACAACAGACCGACATCCAGACAGACAGACGGACATCGTTATATTGTCTTAGAATTTCTCCCTGATCACGAATATATATACTTTATATAGTCGGAAATCGATATTTCGATGTGTTACAAACGGAATGACAAACTTATTATACCCCCGTCACCATTCTATGGTGGTGGGTATAATAAAACAAAATGTTTGCAATAAAAAAAGTTAATTTTAGCACCAGTTTTACAACAGACTTTTTTTCTGTGCGGGTTGTTTTGGAAGGACATCGTTAGATCGACTCAGAATTTCACCACGACCCAGAATACACACAGAACAAATGTCACAGAATTGTTCTCTCCTCAATTCTTTGTGTGATTGGAAACCAACTTCTGTGTGCTATTAAATCTCCTCCTATGATGAAGAATACAAAATCCTTCTTCCCCAATTTTGCAGTTGCAATAATATTGCATTTTCCTATTCCAATTGTACTTTATTTACCATCTTATTGTGCGTAAAACGTTAGCTCCACATCCCATGATACCAGAGGTGACCACACAAGATAGTCTATCTTCATGTTTGGAAGTGCTTCCCGCCACATCTCTGGATATGCCTGGCAATGTTTAGTTTTCCATAGAAAAACAAACTATTGCAGTTACTACACCATTCTAATATCCTGTTCCACTTTGGATTGCGTAGAAAATCCTAATACATCTTGGTTTGGCAAAGTCAGCAAAAAAGGGAAAAAAACTGAAACTGTTGCCTTTAGCAAAAATCTGGATATGAGATTCTCCATTAATTTCTTGTTAGCACTTCTGGTTTCCTCATAAAATCATTGTGGAAAAACTCTCAATTTTTTCATATTGTCCATGGGTTTCTACAGAAGATATACTCCTCTCCACGTTTTAGCCATATCATCTCACTTTCATCTTTTGTTATATAGCATACATACAAATATCCTTCCATATACTGCCTCTTAGGTTACTTAAAGAGGGCATGCTCCATTTATTAACAATGCCAACAAAGCGAGAGACAACTTTGGCCGAATTTGGTTTTATTTCCCAAGATTTTAGCTATCAAGTGTTCAGTGTCAGAATCCTAATATCCTGTTCGTTATAGAGGTGGTGGCATTTTTATGGTACATAAATAAATAATGGTGAATCCTTTACCTTCTCTGTAAAAGGGATAACGGACCATGGAAAAGGTACCATCCACCCACATGAAGTTTTCCAAGAGTTTTCACAGTGAAACTACGGTTTTATGGAAATTTTTTCTCACAGCATCTAGGGTTCACTGTTACGTTCTCTCTCTCTCTCTCTCTCTTCTGGTGCAAAGTAAATTTTCAATATCCTTCAGGATATATTCTACATTTATTCTCACTCTGAAGCATCAAATAACAATCGAATGTCGTAGCTTCTATTGCTACACTTGTGTATTTATTTCATGAAACTCGTCTCTAGCAAATTTTGTATTTTTATACATTTTTGGTGGAAAAGCTTTTATGGTCTGCCTTTCTTTTATATTCCCCTGTTCTTTGTAAAGTTTAAGGTATGTATGTATTTTCCAAAAAGGTAAATTGATTTGAATTGCCTTGTTTCAAGGAACACATTTTGCATGATGCGAAAGTTGTTGGCAAGTGCTTTATATACTGGAAGTGAAATTGTTTAACAATAATTCTAGGTATACAATTCAATTCAAATTCCAAAGAGAAGTTTGTCGTAAATATAATCTTACTTCAATTCTCCGCTTCTTTGGCTCGGAATCAATTCTAAAATCATTAGTGTAAAGACAAAATGTTTGGAACCCGGCATACTGATTTTTCAGTGCACATGGATATTTACATGATTTTTATACCCTCCACCATAGAATGTGTGATATACTAAAATTGTCATTGCATTTATAGCTCATCGGAATTCTGCTCTCAGACCCCATAAAGTACATAAAGTTCCAGGTCGCGGTAAAGCTGTAATTCGAGATAGCGATGTCCGTCGGTCCGCCCATTTCTTGGAATCACCCTAACTTCTGAACAAAACAATCTATTGGCTTTACATTTGCAACAAATAAATAGTTGTTGTTGATGTAGGTTAGACGGTACTGGAAATGGATCATATCGAAACGCTTTTACGCATAGACCCCACCCTGAAAAAAATATTGTCATGAGGTCAAAGATTTCATGTCTTTAAAATACGAATGCAAATTGTGCTTAGCAGAGATGATGCATTTCTGTAATATAAAGTGTTTTTCCTTGATCAAAAGTCGATAAACTTTTCAATGAAGTCGTATTGTCCTTATAATTAAGTGATTTGACTTAAAAGTGGGTATCATAACATGAAAGAAAACATTTTTGAGCTAAGGTCAACTTGACTTTAATAATTCAGAAAAATCCTTTTAAATTAATGAAATTTTCATTAAATTTGTTGTCTTTTTGCATCTTGACTACAAAGCAAAAAATTGTTCAAATACTGAAACGTTTTTCAACACTTTATTTTAAAGATGTTTTTTACATGAAACATAGCATAATTTCTACTAGAAGTCGAGTCTGAATTTGGAAAAAAATTGCCGTTAACTCGTTTTTAAAGGACTTTGATAGCATATGAAGAAAACAAGTTGAAACAAGTATATACGGCTGTAAGTTCGGACAGGGCGAAGCTTATGTACCCTCTACCATGGATTGCGTAGAAACCTCTACTGAAGACTGTCATCCACAATCGAATTACTTGGGTTGCGGTACACATGCCGATGGCAAGGTATCTTAAAACTTCCTAACACCGTAATATATACCACATAGTCCATACGTGGTATATATTAAATTAAACAAGTAAGGAAAGTCTAAAGTCGGGCGGGGCCGACTATATTATACCCTGCACCACTCTGTAGATCTAAATTTTCGATACCATATCACATCCGTCAAATGTATTGGGGGCTATATATAAAGGTTTGTCCCAAATACATACATTTAAGTATCACTCGATCTGGACAGAATTTGATAGACTTCTACAAAATTTATAGACTCAAAATTTAAGTCTGCTAATGCACTAGGATGGAACACAATGTTAGTAAAAAAAATATGGGAAACATATAAATCTGAAGCAATTTTAGGGAAACTTCGCAAAAATTTATTTATGATTTATCACTCGATATATATGTATTATAAGTTTAGGAAAATTACAGTCATTTTTACAACTTTTCGACTAAGAAGTGGCGATTTTACAAGGAAAATATTGGTATTTTGACCATTTTTGTCGAAATCAGAAAAACATATATATGGGAGCTATATCTAAATCAGAACCGATTTCAACCAAATTTGGCACGCATAGCAACAATGCTAATTCTACTCCCTGTGCAAAATTTCAACAAAATCGGAGTTAAAAATTGGCCTCTGTGGTCATATGAATGTAAATCGGGCGAAAGCTATATATGGGAGCTATATCTAAATCTGAACCGATTTCAACCAAATTTGGCACGCATAGCAACAATGATAATTCTACTCCTTGTGCAAAATTTCAAACAAAATCGGAGTTAAAAATTGGCCTCTGTGGTCATATGAGTGTAAATCGGGCGAAAGCTATATATGGGAGCTATATCTAAATCATGAACCGATTTCAACCAAATTTGGCACGAATAGCAACAATCCTAATTCTACTCCCTGTGCAAAATTTCAACTAAATCGGAGTTAAAAATTGGCCTCTGTGGTCATATGAGTGTAAATCGGGCGAAAACTATATATGGGAGCTATATCTAAATCTGAACCGATTTAAACCAAATTTGGCACGCATAACTACAATGCTAATTCTACTCCCTGTGCAAAATGTCAACTAAATCGGAGCAAAAAATTGGCCTCTGTGGTCATATGAGTGAAAATCGGGCGAAAGCAATATATGGGAGCTATATCTAAATCTGAACCGATTTCAACCAAATTTGACACGCATAGTTACAATGCTAATTCTACTCTCTGTGCAAAATTTTAACCAAATTGGAGTAAAATTCTGGCTTCTGGGACCGTATTAGTTCATATCGGACGAAAGATATATATGGGAGCTATATCTAAATCTGAACCGATTTCAATAAAATTTTGCACATTTGAGTATACTACCAATTGTACACCTAGTGGAAAATTTCAACCAAATTGGGGTAATACTCAGGCTTCTAGGGCCGTATAAGTGCATATCGGGCGAAAGATATATATGGGAGCTATATCTAAATCTCAACCGATTTCTTCCAAAATCAATAGGGTTCTACTTTGACCCAAAACACATACTTATGCCAAATTCGAAGTCGATTGGGCTTAAATTACTACCTAATCCCTTGGTTACAAAAATGTGTTCACGGACAGACGGACATGGCTATATCGACTCAGGAGCCCACCCTAAGCATTTTTGTCAAAGACACGATGTGTCTATCTCGTCTCCTTCTGGGTGTTGCAAACATATGCACTAACTTATAATACCCTGTTCCACAGTGTGGCGCAGGGTATAAAAAGGCCGATTAAATACGTATATAATTAAGTTTAAAGTTTCTATAGACATAAAATTTTGACAACATTTTCTATAGAAGTAAAATTTGGAAAAAGTTTTCTATAGAAATAAAATTTGGAAAAAATTTTCTATAGAAATAAAATTTTGACAAAATTTTTTATAGAAATAAAATTTTGACAAAATTTTCTACAGAAATAAAATTTTGACAAAATTTTCTATAGAAATAATATTTTGACAAAATTTTCTATAGAAATAAAATTTTAACTAAATTTTCTATAGAAATAAAATTTTGACAACGTTTTCTATAGAAATAAAATTTTGACAACGTTTTCTATAGAAATAACATTTTGACAATGTTTTCTATAAAAATAAAATTTTGGTAGATTGTGAACTGATATGGACCAATTTTTGTGTGATTGGGGATCGGCTATATTTAACTATATACCGATATGGACCAATTTTGGCATGGTTATTATCGGCCATATACTAACACCACATTGCAAATTTCAACCGGATCGGATGAATTTGGCTCCTCCAAGAGGCTCCGGAGGTCAAATATGGGGATCGATTTATATGGGGGCTATATATAATTATGGACCGATATGGACCAATTCTTGCGTGTTTGTTAGAGACCACATACTAACACCACGTTGCAAATTTCAACCGGATCGGTTGAATTTTGCTCCTCCAAGAGGCTCCGGAGGACAAATCTGGGGACCGGTTTATATGAGGGCTAAAAGTGGACCGATATGGACCAATTTGTGCATGGTTGTTAGAGACCATATACTAATTCCATGTACCAAATTTCAGCCTGATCGGATGAAATTTGCTTCTCTTAGAGCAATCGCAAGCCAAATTTGGGGATCCGTTTATAAGGGGGCTATACGTAAAAGTGGACCGATATGGCCCATTTGCAATACCATCCGACCTACATCAATAACAACTACTTGTGCCAAGTTTCAAGTCGATAGCTTGTTTTGTTCGGAAGTTAGCGTGAGTTCAACAGACGGACGGACGGACGGACATGCTCAGATCGACTCAGAATTTCACCACGACCCAGAATATATATACTTTATGGGGTCTTAGAGCAATATTTCGATGTGTTACAAACGGAATGACAAAGTTAATATCCTATGGTGGAGGGTATAAAAACGAAAAATTAAAATTTGCTTCCTAGAAGCAAGTAAACAAAACCCAAATTTAAAAGAAAATTATGTCTTAAAAGTATCCTTATTTGTATTCTCCGCTTCTTTGGCTCGGAATCAATACGAACATTTTTAAAGTAAAGACAAAATTTTTGGAACCGAGCATGCAGTTTTTTTCAGAGCATAAAAATCGATCTTAATATTTTCCTTCAGGAGCCTCCTAGAAGAGCGAATTTGATACGAGCCGGTTGACATTTACGTACGTGATGTTAAATTTGCTTCATATTGCACAGTGGTTCCAAATGGTGTTTTTTTTTTTTTGAAATAATTCTGCAACTTTAAATGTTGGCAAATATATCTAGATAGTTTTTTCTTTGTGTAAAAGCTGAAATGTTTTTCTTTAAAGTTACAAGTTTGTAGGTCTTTAGTGGGTCCACGGGTCCAGTGCTTTAGCTGTCGCAATTATGAACATGTGGGGCACCCACATACTACTTGGTTTAAATCGAGTAGGCTTCAAAATAATAATTGTGACAACAAAAAATAAAATATTCATTCTGTACATATTTCTCAATTTTAGAAGTTTAATAAAAAAATAAAATTTTCTGTTTAGAGCAACGGCTAGACCAAAATATTTTAAACAAGTATATACGGTCGTAATTTCGGCCAGGCCGAATCTTATTTACCCTCCACCATGGATTGCGTAGAATCTTCTACGAAAGACTGTCATCCACAATCGAATTACTTGGGTTGTGGTATCGTAAAACTTCTTAACATCGTTTTCTAAATTGTGAGTTAGTCCATACGTGGTAGAGAGCCCGAATTGAAATAAGGGGGTCGCTTATATGGGGGATATATACAATTATGAACTTGATCAATTTTTGTGTGATTGGGGATCGAATTATCTGGCTATATGTACCTACAGACCGATATGGTCCTAGTTAGGCATGGTTGTTAACGGCCATATACTAGCACAATGTACCAAATTTCAACTGACTCGGATGAAATTTGCTCCTCCAAGAGGCTCCAAAACCAAATCTCGGGATCGGTTTATATGGGGGCTATATATGATTATGGACTGACATGGACCACTTTTGGCATGGCTGTTAAATATTATATACTACCACCACGTACCAAATTTCAACCAGATCGGTTGAATTTTGCTTCTCCAAAAGGCACCGGAGGTCAAATATGGGGATCGGTTTATATGAGGGTTATATATAATTATGGACTGATACGAACCAATTCCTGCATGGTTGTTGGATACCATGTACTAACATCACGTACCAAATTTCAACCGAATCGGATGAATTTTGGTCTTCCAAGAGGCTCCGGAGGTCAAATCTGGTGATAGGTTTATATGGGGGCTATATATAATTATGGACCGATGTGGACCATTTGTTGCATGGTCATTAAAAACCATATATTAACACCATGTACCAAATTTCAGCCGTATCGGATGAAATTTGCTTCTCTTAGAGGCTCCGCAAGCCAAATCGGGGGATCGGTATATATGGGGGCTATATGTAATTAAAAACCAATGTGGACCAATTTTTGCATGGTTGTTAGAGATCATATGGTGACACCATGTACCAAATTTCAGCCGGATCGGATGAAATTTGCTTCTCTTAGAATCCCCGCAAGCCAAATTTGGGGGTCCGTTTATATGGGGGCTATACGTAAAAGTGGACCGATATGGCCCATTTGCAATACCATCTGACGTACATCAATAACAACTCTTTGTGCCAAGTTTCAAGTCGATAGCTTGTTTTTTTCGGAAGTTAGCCTGATTTCAACAGCCGGACGGACGGACATGCTCAGTTCGACTCAGAATTTCACCACGACCCAGAATATGTATACTTTATGGGGTCTTAGAGCCATAAGCGTAGGAAGGCCTCTGGGGAGGGGGCTTAGACCCCCCCAGAAAAAATGTAGCCCCCCCCAGAATTTGAAAACCTATTTATGATTATACATTTTTATAAAAATTAAACAAGTATATACAACCGCTCCTTTATTATATTGTTTAGTCTGGTTTAGTCATCTTAATTAAAAAATAGTAATTGGTATTAAAACTATTCTTTCATAAATTAATATTTTAACAATGCTGCAAAAAAGCGTCGCCAAAAAAGAAGTGAAAATGTTCTTTTTGGGTCCGGAAGTGGTGCAAAATTGGCGGAGAAGCGATGAATGTAATAGGAACTCGTCATCAGAGATGGTCTGTATCAAACTTTTTTAGGTTTGCGACTGTCGCAAAGTTGTAAACGTCACATACGCGTCGAAAATGTAGAAAAAGTAACAAAAGTCGCAAACTGAAAATACTTTAGTTGCGTCAGCTAGGCAGCGAATTCGATGATATCCAAGACGATGGTATGTGTGAAGAAGTTTCAATTCTTAGGAATGTTCACAATTTTCGGTTTTAGTCCACACATTTTCCCTATTGCCTTTTGCACGAGTACAGGGTAACCGTGGATTTTCTCGTCCTTTCTTAGCTTTAAGTTCAGTCTCCTGTCCAATATAACCCCAAGGTATTTTGCACACTCACCAACGGGAATTTCGATACCACCTAAGAAAATAGAAAAAAACAATTTGGAAAACTTTCACAAATTTCTGCAGAAACTCACAGCGAATGCTGTCAAACTAAATTAAAAAATGTTCAGGATTTCTTCTATTCAAAATTAGGTTTTCTACAGTAGGTTTACGACTTTTGCGACATACGTATTATACCGTCGCAAATGTATGTCGCAAAAGTCACATTTTGTGACAGGCCAACCCTGCTCGTCATAGAATGAATGTCTAACGTTTCAACAGCCGTTGCAATAAATTTGCATCACTTCTTACGGTGTGATCCGAATTCAGTGTTTTGAATGTGAATTAAAAAATTGTGTGATATTTTCCCAAATAAATAATTTTTATTTATTCGTGTTTTATTTGATTTTTGGTCGACCTTTTGTTAGAATTATATAAATATTTATAAAGACCTCAAGCTTCAAAAAACATCAATTTATAATAATTTTTATATTTTTATATATATATTTTCTATAATGGATTTAGCATTTTTGTGGCAAAATTTGAATAATTTTTACCATATTATTTATTCTTACTCTTTTTTTAAACTATTTGAAAAAAGGAAAACAAAAATTACGCATTAAAATATGAAAAAACTGAAGTAAAAAACTTCCTGTGTAGTTAATATAATTAACTTCTTTGTGAGGACATTTTTGGAAATGTTTTTAAAGTTGTGCCTTTAAAACAAATCCCAATTTTTTTTGCTGGGAAAAGAGTGGAACTACTTTTAGTTGCTTTATTATAAATTTATTGTCGATGTCTATTTTGTTATTAATTTAGCTATAGCCCCCCTAGGAAAGTTTTCTAGCTACGCTAATGCTTAGAGCAATATTTCGATGTGTTACAAACGGAATGACAAAGTTAATATACCCCCATCCTATGGTGGAGGGTATAAAAATCTGCACCGATAATGGGATAGCTAACGTCAGCAACAATGAATTTCCACGTAAAATTCTTTTTGAGACCGAACGTAGGGCACACACATACTACTTGGTTTAAATCGAGTAGACCTCGAAATAAAAATTATGACAACAAAAAACAAGTATATACGGCCGTAAGTTCGGCCAGGCCGAATCTTATACACCCTCCACCATGGATTGCATAGAAACTTGTACTAAAGACTGTCATCCACAATCGAATTACTTGAGTTGCGGTAACCCTTGCCGATGGCAAGGTCTCTTCAAACTTCTTAACACCGTCTTCGCAATTGTAAGTTAGCCCATACGTGGTATATATTAAACATAAATAATTGTAAATAATTCAGTTCGGCAAAAATTTCCTATAGAAATAAAATTTTTACAAAATTTGCTATAGAAATACAATTTTGACAAAATTATCTATAGCAATAAAATTTTTACAAAATTTTCTATAGAAATAAAATTTTGAGAAAATTTGCAGAGTAATAAAATTTTGACAAATTTTTCTATAGAAATAAGATCTTGACAAAATTTTGTATAGTAATAAAATTTTGAAAAAATTTTCTATAGTAATAAAATTTTGAAAAATTTTTCTATAGTAATAACATTTTTACAAAATTTTCTACAGTAATAAAATGTTGACAATATTTTCTATAGAAATAAAATTTTGGTAGATTATTTTTGGGGATCGGCTATATATAACTGAAGACCGATCGGGACCAATTTTGGCATGATTGTTAGAGGCCATATACTAGCGCAATGTACCAAATTTCACCACGTACCAAATTTCATCCGGATCTGATGAATTTTGCTCCTCCAATAGCTCCGGTTATATAATTAAGACCGGTATGGACCAATTTGTGCATGGTTGTAAGAGACCATATCCTAACACCATGTACCAAATTTCAGCCGGATCGGATGAAATTTCCTTCTCTTAGAGGCTCCGTAAACCAAATCTGGGGATGGGTTTATATGGGGGCTATATATAATTGGGGGCTATATACAAAATTAGGTTTTCTACAGTAGGTTTACGACTTTTGCGACATACGTATTATACCGTCGCAAATGTATGTCGCAAAAGTCACATTTTGTGACAGGCCAACCCTGCTCGTCATAGAATGAATGTCTAACGTTTCAACAGCCGTTGCAATAAATTTGCATCACTTCTTACGGTGTGATCCGAATTCAGTGTTTTGAATGTGAATTAAAAAATTGTGTGATATTTTCCCAAATAAATAATTTTTATTTATTCGTGTTTTATTTGATTTTTGGTCGACCTTTTGTTAGAATTATATAAATATTTATAAAGACCTCAAGCTTCAAAAAACATCAATTTATAATAATTTTTATATTTTTATATATATATTTTCTATAATGGATTTAGCATTTTTGTGGCAAAATTTGAATAATTTTTACCATATTATTTATTCTTACTCTTTTTTTAAACTATTTGAAAAAAGGAAAACAAAAATTACGCATTAAAATATGAAAAAACTGAAGTAAAAAACTTCCTGTGTAGTTAATATAATTAACTTCTTTGTGAGGACATTTTTGGAAATGTTTTTAAAGTTGTGCCTTTAAAACAAATCCCAATTTTTTTTGCTGGGAAAAGAGTGGAACTACTTTTAGTTGCTTTATTATAAATTTATTGTCGATGTCTATTTTGTTATTAATTTAGCTATAGCCCCCCTAGGAAAGTTTTCTAGCTACGCTAATGCTTAGAGCAATATTTCGATGTGTTACAAACGGAATGACAAAGTTAATATACCCCCATCCTATGGTGGAGGGTATAAAAATCTGCACCGATAATGGGATAGCTAACGTCAGCAACAATGAATTTCCACGTAAAATTCTTTTTGAGACCGAACGTAGGGCACACACATACTACTTGGTTTAAATCGAGTAGGCCTCGAAATAAAAATTATGACAACAAAAAACAAGTATATACGGCCGTAAGTTCGGCCAGGCCGAATCTTATATACCCTCCACCATGGATTGCATAGAAACTTGTACTAAAGACTGTCATCCACAATCGAATTACTTGAGTTGCGGTAACCCTTGCCGATGGCAAGGTCTCTTCAAACTTCTTAACACCGTCTTCGCAATTGTAAGTTAGCCCATACGGGGTATATATTAAACATAAATAATTGTAAATAATTCAGTTCGGCAAAAATTTCCTATAGAAATAAAATTTTTACAAAATTTGCTATAGAAATAAAATTTTGACAAAATTATCTATAGCAATAAAATTTTTACAAAATTTTCTATAGAAATAAAATTTTGAGAAAATTTGCAGAGTAATAAAATTTTGACAAATTTTTCTATAGAAATAAGATCTTGACAAAATTTTGTATAGTAATAAAATTTTGAAAAAATTTTCTATAGTAATAAAATTTTGAAAAATTTTTCTATAGTAATAACATTTTTACAAAATTTTCTACAGTAATAAAATGTTGACAATATTTTCTATAGAAATAAATTTTTGGTAGATTATTTTTGGGGATCGGCTATATATAACTGAAGACCGATCGGGACCAATTTTGGCATGATTGTTAGAGGCCATATACTAGCGCAATGTACCAAATTTCACCACGTACCAAATTTCATCCGGATCTGATGAATTTTGCTCCTCCAATAGCTCCGGTTATATAATTAAGACCGGTATGGACCAATTTGTGCATGGTTGTAAGAGACCATATCCTAACACCATGTACCAAATTTCAGCCGGATCGGATGAAATTTCCTTCTCTTAGAGGCTCCGTAAACCAAATCTGGGGATGGGTTTATATGGGGGCTATATATAATTAGGGACCGATGTGGACCAATTTTTGCATAGTTGTGAGAGACCATATACTGATACCATGTACCAAATTTCAGCCGGATCGGATGAATTTTGCTCCCCCAAGAGGCTCCGTAAGCAAAATCTAAGCGTCGGTTTATATGGGGGCTATACGTAAAAGTGGTCCGATATGGCCCATTTGTAATACCATCCGACCTACATCAATAGCAACTACTTGCGCCAAGTTTCAAGTCGATAGCTTGTTTCGTTCGGAAGTTAGCGTGATTTCAACAGAGAGACGGACGGACATGCTTAGATCGACTCAGAATTTCACCACGACTTAATATATAGTTTGTGGGGTCTTAGAGAAAAATTTCCATCCTATGGTGGAAGGTATAATAAAATATTCATTCTGTACATATTTTTAAATTTTAGAAGTTTAATAAAAAATACAATTTTCTTATTAGATCAACGGCCAAAAAAAAAAAAACATTTTAAAAAAGCTGCGCCGATAATGGGATGGCTAACGTCAGCAACAATGAATTTCCCCGTAAACTTCTTTTTGAGACCGAGCGTAGGACTCAAAACAATATCTCTATACGTTGTAATTGCTGTTCCATTTGCAGCGAAAAATTTGAGTTTTGATGATTTGGGATTCTTTAAAAATGACGTATCGGATTATTTTTTAAAATCCGATTTCCATTCTCCGAAAAAAGTCCGTAGTTAAATTAACACTAAATTTAACTTATTTTTATTGCAAAAAAATATTTGTTTGTAGTTAAATTTTTTGTTTCGAAATTTTCCACAGCCCGAAGAAAGTTTCCTTTTTCTAAGTATGTCTCAAGCCATTTACGAACCTAGGCATAAAGTTCAATGACGGTACACATAAGTTCAATATAAATTAAAGCACAGGAAAATTTTTGTACAATTTCCAAAAATAGTAAGAATGAACGAAAGTTTGATTAAAGTTGTCATCAATTGGCGCCAAAGATTGTTGTCTTTACTTTTAGTTATTTTTATACCCTCCACCATAGGATGCGGGGGTATTTTAACTTTGTCATTCCGTTTGTAACACATTGAAATATTGCTCTAAGACCCCATAAAGTATATGCATATATTCTGGGTACAAGTAGTTGTTATTGATGTAGGTCGGATGATATTGCAAATGGGCCATATCGGTCCACTTTTACGTATAGCCCCCATATAAACGGACCCCCAAATTTGGCTTGCGGAGTCTCTAAGAGTAGCATATTTCATCCGATCTGGCTGAAATTTGGTACAGGGTGTAAGTATATGGTCTCTAGTAACCATGCACAAATTGGTCCATATCGGTCAATAATTAAATATAGCCCCCATATAAACCGATCCACAGATTTGGTTTGCGGATCGTCTAAGAGAAGCAAATTTCACCCGATCCGGCTGAAATTTGGTACATGGTATCAATATATGGTCTCTAACAACCATGCAAAAATTGGTCTATATCGTTACATAATTATATATAGCCCCCATATAAACCGATCCCCAGATTTGACCTCTGGAGCCTCTTGCAGGAACAAAATTCATCCGATACGGTTGAAATTTGGTACGTGGTGTTAGTATATGGTCTCTAACAACCACGCAAAAATTGGTCCATATCGGTACATAATTATAATAAGCCCCCATATAACCCATCCCCAGATTTGTCCTCCGGAGCCTCTTGGAGGAGCAAAATTCATCCGATCCGGTTGAAATTTGGAACGTGGTGTTAGTACATGGCCGCTAATAACCATGCAAAAATTGGTCCATATCGGTTCATAATTATATATAGCCCCATATAAACCGATCCCCAGATTTGTCCTCCGGAGCCTCTTGAAGGAGCAAAATTCATCCGATCCGGTTGAAATTTGGAACGTAGTGTTAGTATATGGCCGCTAATAACCATGCCGAAATTGGTCCATATCGGTCTATAGTTATATATAGCCGATCCCCAATCACTCAAAAATTGGTCCATATCAGTTCATAATCATGGTTGCCACTCGCGCCAAAAAGAATCTACCAAAATTGTATTTCTATAGAAAATTTTGTCAAAATTTTATTTCTATAGAAAATTTTGTCAAAGTTTTATTTTTACAGAAAATGTCAAAATTTTAATTCTATAGAGAATGTTGTCCAAATTTTAAATCTATTGAAAATTTTGTCAAAATTTTATTTCTATAGAAAATTTTGTCAAAACTTTATTTTTATAGAAAATTTTGTCAAAATTTTATTTATATAGAAAATTTTGTCAAAATTTTATTTTTATAGAAAATTTTGTCAACATTTTATTTGTAAAAAAAATTTTGTCAAAATTTTATTTCTATAGAAAATGTTGTCAAAATTTTATTTCTATAGAAAATGTTGTCAAAATTTTATATCTATAGAAAATTTTGTCAACATTTTATTTCTATAGAAAATTTTATCAAAATTTTATTTATAATATTTAATAATTAAATTGAATAAAAATATATAATAATACAATATTAATTTAAAAAGCAGGTAAAACAAAATAATTTAATGTAAACATTTTTTAAATCAAAGTAATTTTAAAAATTCGGTTAATAAAGTACAAAAATAAACGAAATTAAGTAAATATATACATTATTCGGTACAAGGAGTCTAAAATTTTAAATCTCCTGTCGTAGCAGTGTACAAAATGTAGGTGTTACTTTATGAGACCCATAGGATAGGTTGTGTTAGGTTAGGTGTCAGCCCGATGTATCAGGCTAACTTAGATTTTCAGTCCATTGTGATACCACAGTGATGAACTTCTCTCTTATCACTGAGTGCTGCCTGAATCCGTGTTAAGCTCAATGACAAGGGACCTCATTTTTATAGCCGAGTCCGAACGGCGTTCCACATTGCAGTGAAACAACTTAGTGAAGCTTTGAAACACACAGAAATGTCACCAGCATTACTGAGGTGGGATAATGCACCGCTGGAAAACTTTTTGGTGTTCGGTCGAAGCAGGAATCGAACCCGCGATCTTGTGTATGCAAGGCGGGCATGCTAACCATTGCACCACGGTGCCTCCTTGAGACCCATAATCGAATGAAAATTTAACTCTTAAAATGCTTTAATCTGCTAAGTTAAAAAGACGATTTCTTAATTTGTTTTTAACTGTGTCAAATATTAAAAATGCCCTTTCAAAAGAAGAAGTTGAAAAGGATAATGAAAATAATGGCATGCATACTTGCTAATATTTAGGAACTTAGGTTGATTTCCTGTATCTTTTTTCTCAAATTTCATGCCAAAATTGTTCCAAATTTGGTCGAAAATTGTTACATTTTATAAGGTCTAAGATATTTTTTTACCCCCAAAAATTCCAACAAATAAATGTTACTCCTAAAAATCCCCCCCCAAAAAATCCCCTAAATTTGGGGGAAACCCCCTAACCTGGCAACACTGAATGTGGATGACAGTCTTCAGTAGAAGTTTCTACGCAATCCATGGTGGAGGGTACATAAGCTTCAGCCTGGCCCAACTTACGATCGTATATACTTTTTTTTTTGTCTAATATAGATCACGTATGGACTAACTTACAATTTAAAGGACGATGTTAAGAAGTTTAAAGATGGCAAGGCCATCGGCATGTATTACCACAACCCAAGTAAGTCGATTGTGGATGACAGTTTTTAATAGAACTTTCTACGCAATCCATGGTGGAGGGTACATAAGATTCGGCCTGGTCGAACTTACGTCCGTTTATATTTTCCTATAACCCCTAAATAAATCATCCTCTACTTGTTTAAAGTTTTAGAATCTTCAATTCAATTCAATTCAGTTCAACAATTGTTTGCAAATTATTTGCTTTCCTGCAATATATTAATAGTTAATATAGTATTTTATTGCACCGACAACCACGGTATAAATCTATCAGTCACTTACAGAAGCAATGCTGTTTAAAAACGATTTTATTCCCGATTCTGATATAATTTCTCTACTGATAGATGATCGTTAAGCCGATATGGTACCGATATTAGATTGATGGTGCAACATCTGATTTCCAGGGACATGTGCATTTTTTATTAGACATTCCCAGCAAAACCTCTCATATCATATAATCATTATAGCCGAGCACACGGAATTGCTGTGGATATGACATAAATGCTCTTAGTCAACATTTATTCACCCCAATTACTTACCCAGTTTTGCTGGCTTGTCCTATATCCTTGCAATATTTTAATACAATACAACTCGCGTCAAATATTGGATTTGAAACCTCGTATGTTCTCTCTAAATAGCTAGAAAAATCATTGATAGAGCATAGTCTACATCACCATACCGGCAACAATAGGAACCCATGATATCTAACCACCCTATGGGGTTTTCACTCGGTGTACACAGTCTCCACATACGAATGCGTGTTCAATACACATCCATAACACCCAACCATTTACAAAAAAATTTTCACCAATCGTGCTTCTATTCATCGATGAGATAAAAGTGGCATTTGAAAACATGCTGTTCTCATCCCCTAATAGTTTATCACTCCAAAGAATTTGAAATACTTATGACTGAGTCCTTTGCATTGTGATAAAATTCCACAAAAAATATTTCTCTCGCTCTCTATAGAGCCGTGATATTTAATTAACATAACCCATCGAGTGACATTTTATCATCACTACTAAAACTTATCACAGTGATAAACATTTTTCTTTACTAGGCGCACAGAATCCTTAATAAGTTCATCGATAATTTCCTCCCTCATCTGAGGGAAGTTATATGACATATACAAGAGCATAATAGCATTGAAATGAGGGGTGGGTATAGATATTGATTCTTTGCTATTTGCGGGGAATCCCTATAACGACTATGATGATGAATACAGAAATAGTGCAGTGGAATACACAAATATCCATTAATTCTTTTTCTCCCTCACAACATTGTAATCCTGCTGAATTCCCATTTTTTGTTTTGGGAGGGTTGTTGTAATTGTACCCTTGTTTTTCCATAGGACAAAAGTTTATGTTTTCCTTCGAATATGAGTTGAGTTGAGACTTTTATTAAATCATCCCTTAAGAGATGGGAATGTGTTTGATTCTACCGGCCGGCAATATGTTTAGGGAATTACTTTCCTTGTTTTTATGGTGGTCGCGCTTATAGCAAACTTGTTGAATAATGATATGAATGCCCAATGTTCCAGGATATCATAATGATGGGAAAGGACCTTAAATGATATGTTATGGGATGTATTTGTGATGTTGTGATATTTTCTAAATGATTGTTAGGGGAAATTACTGAATTTGATGGTATCATGACTTATTATCTTCTGCATATACTGGGAATGGCATGTTTAGTGATTACCACTCGACTGTTTTTCATATGTTTGGGTGTAAAATTTATATCTTTGAAACTCAATATTTTTAAGTGCAAGCATATAATGTTTATGAACTAGCATAACATGTTGGGGACTTATATTCAGTGACAATTCTTTTTCTCGTATTTTCACAGGAATACTTTTTCATTAATTCACTCTCCCTATTACATTGGTTGTAGTAGTTTTTTTTCTCGTATTATCACATTACAATGCAGTAATAACTAAAATATATCTTCCATCCATTAGTGTAAAGTAACATTTTTCTACCATACAAAAGAGAGTAAGAGAGTTTATATTGATGATAAGAATGTTCATTGACCCCGGCTAACATAAAATATGGGACAGGGAACAGAGATAACATAAATATATGTATCTTATATCTGATGTGCCTTTTTCAGGTAAGTAAATCTCAAAACTCTTTAACTTTTACGATGTCACATATACATATATGGCATATTTTGATGTCTATATGGCTTTAACTTTGCCACATCAAAATTATGTTTGTGTTATGGGATTCCATCACAGTTTTGAAAATACTTTTGTGGGAGTAAATATATTCCACTATAGACCTGACATAGTCTCTTTCCCTTAAAATGGGGATGACATTGTTAAAATGTTCCAGGATAACATAAGTGATGAAAGGTATACGAATTGATGGACTTTGCGGTTTGGTTTGTGGTTTTCAGAGTGGCACAAGATATTGAAGATAAGGTCGAAATACTTCTATAAAATGAAGCACAATGAATTGATTTTTGAATTCATTCCCATTTTCTTGTAATAAAATTCTAAAGCAGTCAGATCGGGAGAAGTGTGGTATAGTGGATCAATGATTTTTATGTTTCTTTGAAATGGTATGCCCATACATAAAATTGTGCAATTTTAAAATTAAACATTTCTGAAATATTGGAAATATATTTCTCAAAAACTACTCAATATATTTGCAATGTTCTATTTTGAGTTTTTATACCCTTCACCACTACTGTGGTACAGGGTATAATAAGTTTGTGCATTTGTATGTAACGCCAAGAAGGAAAAGTTTGAGACCCATCTGAGTTCTGAGTCGATTTAGCGATGTCCGTCTGTCTGTCTGCCTGTCTGTCCGTCCGTCTGTCTGTTCATGTATTTTTGTGCGCAAAGTACAGGTGGCAGTTTAAGTTCGATCGTCCTCAAATTTGGCACAGGGTCGTTTTGGGGAACAAAGACGATCGCTATTGATTTTGGAAAAAATCGGTTCAGATTTAGATATAGCTGTCATTTATCCCCGATCTGTTTATAATTGGCGTGTTTATCAACTGATGTTCTTCAATTTCCTTACATCCGTATATTTTATGAGTCTCGAAAAACTTGCAAAATATTATTTAAATCGGTTCAGATTTAGATATAGCTGTCATATATATCTTTCGTCCGATTTAGACTCATATGGCAACAGAGGCCAAAGTTTACTACCGATTTTCGAGTTTACTACCGAAATTTTGCACAGAGAGTAGAGTTGGCATTCTACCAATGCTTGGTAAATTTGATTGAAATCGGTTCATATTTAGATATAGCTCCCATATATATCTTTCGTCCGATTTGCACTTATAGGACCTTGGAGCGCTATTTAACAGGGAGCGATATTAAATTAAGTTGGTGGTTGTTGCTTGTTATTACAAAATTAACATTTTATTTTTCCTTGGGCAATTGATCAGCTACTTCTTTGATCCTTACAAACTGTGTGGTCCGCTGTTCGAATCCCCGTCCGGCAAAAGGTAAAATTAAAATAAAAAAAATCATACAATTGAATAATTTCTTCTACAATGTTTGTATTACAGAAAAAGGTGCTAAGAACTAAAAAATCTCGTGGAAGTGAGAAAGATGTGGGGGAATATACAATTGGGCAGAAACGAAATTTTGAGCATTCAGGTCGAAAACCTATGTTGTTAGCACCTATATTACCTGTTTATTTTCATAATTCATTATGATTGTAAATATATAAATAAATAAATAAAATTTTGAGCACAATATTGTTTGGGAGAATTTTTTTTAAGCATATAATATTTTTGGGTGCAAAATGCTTCCAAACATATTATATGTTCACATAATAACATATTGTTTTTTGGAAAACAACATTATTGAATTTGGATGCAAAAATACAAAATCTTTGGAACTTAGACTACCCAAACATATATTGTTTAGACCAATATGCTTTCAAACATATTATATATTGGAAGAGATCAAACATATAAATGTTTGGGCAATACCCAAAAATATATATGCTTGAAGCAAAATATGTTTGGGAGTATATGTTACAGAAGCGATTTTTGTGAGCGTGTATATAGCTCCCATATATACGTACACCAGAGTTGGGGAAATATGGTAGACTTTTTCATATTTTAGACCCATTTTCAATGGGATTTTCCTCCAATTGATTGGATAGTTTCCACAAAGAATATATTTAATATGATATTTAGGTGTGTCAAGTTTGATCTAATTTGGTTCAGATTTAGATAAAGCCTCCATATATTCGTTTTTACGGTTTACACAAATATGGCCAAAATTCCCTGACTTTATACAAAATTCTGTGATGCTTTCCCCATATCTTAGTCATATCCTATACACTGTAATGCCAAACTTTTCACAGAACGGTTGAATTTTAAATAAGGCTCCAAGTCGCCCGACTTGACCAAATAATATATCACAACACACACTTGACCACATATCTTGGCGAGATCTAACCAATATCCTTGTAAAAGCGCCACTGATGAGTTGCAAAAATTGTAAATATTACTAAAATTGTCCTATATCTCGAATACATATGTATCGCCTGATAAGTCATACAAGCTCTTTTGCATTAACTGCATTAAAATTTCTCTCGCTTCATATGTCCCATATTTTTATACCCTGCGCCACACTGTGGAACAGGGTATTATAAGTTAGTGCATATGTTTGTAACACCCAGAAGGAGACGAGGTAGACATATGGTGTCTTTGGCAATAATGCTCAGGGTGGTTCCCTGAGTCGATATAACCATGTCTGTCTGTCCGTCCGTCCGTCTGTCTGTGAACACATTTGTGTGATCAAAGTCTAGGTCGCAGTATAAGTCCAATCGCCTTCAAATTTGGCACGTGTTCCTTTTTGGGGTCAGAATAGAACTCTATTGATTTTGGAAGAAATCGGTTCAGATTTAGATATAGCTCCCATATATATCTTTCGCCCGATATGCACTTATATGGCCAGAAGCCAGAGTTTTGGCCCAATTTGGTTCAAATTTTGCACTAGGAGTACAATTAGTAGTATAGTCATGTGCGCCAAATTTGATTGAAATCGGTTCAGATTTAGATATAGCTCCCATATATATCTTTCGCCCGATATGGAGTAATATGGTCCTAGAAGCCAGAGTTTTGGCCCAATTTGGTTGAAATTTTGCACTAGGAGCACAATTAGTAATGTAGTCAATTGTACTCAATTTGATTGAAATCGGTTCAGATTTAGATATAGCTCCCATATATAGCTTTCGCCCGATTTACACTCATATGACCACAGAGGCCAATTTTTTACTCCGATTTAGTTGAAATTTTGCACAGGGAGTACAATTAGCATTGTAGCTGTGCGTGCCAAATTTGGTTGGAATCGGTTCAGATTTAGATATAGCTCCCATATATATGTTTTTCTGATTTCGACAAAAATGGTCAAAATACCAACATTTTCCTTGTAAAATCGCCTCTGCTTAGTCGAAAAGTTGTAAAACTGACTTAATTTTCCTTAACTTCAATCACATATATATATCGAGCGATAAATCATAAATAAACTTTTGTGAAGTTTCCTTAAAATTGCTTCAGATTTAAATCTTTCCCATATTTTTTTTTACTAACATTGCGTTTCACCCTAGTGCATTAGCCGACTTAAATTTTGACTCTATAGTATTTGTAGAAGTCTATCAAATTCTGTCCAGATCGAGAGATATTAAAATGTATGTATTTGGGACAAACCTTTTATATATAGCACCCAACACAATTGACGGATGTGGTATGGTATCGAAAATTTAGATCTACAAAGTGGTACAGGGTATAATATAGTTGGCCCCGCCCGACTTTAGACTTTCCTTACTTGTTTTTACTAACATTGTGTTTCATCCCAGGGCGTTATCCGATTTAAATTTTAATTCTAGAGATTTTGTAGAAATACATAAAATTGTCTCCATTAAAAGTATTTGTATCTGGAAACGCAAACCTTTATACAGCTCCCAGCAAATTTGAAATAGTTGAGATGGTATCACAAATGTTTGTGTACATAGTGGTGAAGGATATAATATAGTCGGCTTCGTCCGACTTTAGACTTTACTTACTTTTTTTAATTAAATATAAAAACTGGGCAAAATAGCCTATACCAACAATATTCATTATATACCACATAGAGCTCGACCGATAATCGGCTTTTCCAAACTTTATAAAATTATCCCACAGCTAATAATGTGAACCAACATTTTTGGTTACATTATTATTTAAGAGACTTATGAACTCAATTTAAGCAAACTTCTCCCATTTTAGAAAAATATGAACTATTTTATTTTTAGTAAAATTGTGGACTCTATTGGTGTACAACTTATTATTTATAGTTCACGTCATTAGAATTAGTGAAATATTATCCAAAGGAAAATTTGATCAAATTGAGCAAAATTTAACTAAATTCAACTAATCTTCATGAACTAATATAAAGTTCAGTCGGCATTAGCGCCCTTTTTTGAGTGCACGCAATATAGTTTATTCTATTAAAGCTTTGGTTCGATGTAGTCAAGTATGTTCTCGCGTAATATTGACTATATACCCTCCACTACGATAAACAAATATGCCACAGTATGCATTTCTGGCGAAATTTTTGCTACACCCAGAAAAAAATGATGCCACCATGAAAGAAAATGAAAGAAAAGGTTTATATTGGAAAATTTTATCTAAAATATTTTAGTTATTGCAAGATGATTTCTCACATTTGGCAAAATTTAACTAAAATCAACTAATTTTCATGAACTAAAATAAAGTTGAATCGGCTATAAAAAATTTCGTTGTTTCTTTATTGTGTTTTTTTTTTGTGGGGGTACCCCTGAATAGCTACTTTTGTTAGCGAAATTTATTGTAGGTTAATTTCATCGTTATGTTATTTAAATTTTCTCCTATAAGAAAGAAATGACAAAGGTACACAACGGGCTTTAGGTTTATAAATCGATCTCAAAAAATGACTTCTTGATTTTCTGTACAGCATACTTTTCTCTCAGTTTCTTTACAAACCAACATGTTTGGTTTTATCGTATTTGCTTACCAAATTTATATCTCTTCCAACATGATGTTATTAGGAACCCTTATTTGTGTAAAATGATGCTTTTTATCCCATTAACAGAACTCTTCTTAGCTGAGTAGTAAATATGCTGCATACACGCAAAAAAAATAATTCTTTCCTCCCAAACGAAATTTTAGACAAACAAAGTTCGTTTCTCATTTGCTTTTCGCTGTAAGGAAGTGTATTTGGAAGAAAAGTATATACTTTTTGTGATAAACGTTTATTCTTTTCCAGGATGTGAAAACAATTTCATAAAGACTATCTCAAAACAAAAACATTATTTTCTTGCTAATTGCATTGTCCCTCACATCTTTCTCACATCCACGAGGATTTTTAGTTCTTAACACCTTTTCCTGTAATACCAACAATGTAGAAGAAATTATACGATTTTATAAATTTTTTTTACCTTTCGCCTGGACGGAGAATCGAACCGCGGACCATGCACATTGTAAGCCAACACACTAACCACTGAGCTATGTACCTGTTATGGTCATCAATAGATAAATATCCATATAAGTTATATTTATATAGCATAGCTTGCGGCGCCCACGAACCGAATAAACAAAGTTTATTTAACAGAAACAAACATTTAGTTTGGCACCGTGGAGCAGTGGTAGCTACGTCCGACTCTCATGCCAAGGGTCGTGGGTTCGATCCCTGCTTCGGCCAAATTTTTTATTTTGCTTTTGTTTTTTTTTTACATATATTCCAGATATATTCGGAAGATTCCGAAAAAATGTTCAACATTACATTGTACTATATTAAATTTTGAACTGTAAAATGTGTCTTATTAAAGACCTAAAGTCAGAAAAGAACAGTGTTTGATATAAACGAAATGTTATTTCAAAATTAACTTTTTTTATTGAAAAAATAAAAATTTTGAAACAAACGAATTTTTTTGGTGATAAAAGTTTAAAATTTTCGAAGCAATTCAAAAAACTCTAACAAAAGAAAAACGTTTACGGTACACGTTTTCCAAACGTTTTTTTTCTTTGCGTGTAGTTGAGAGATAATGTTGATTGTCATTTGAAATATGTTCTATCTGGTATCATTGCCAACAAGAATGTTAAAGTTAACAGGATAACAGAGTTCATAACTGTGATATTAGTTTTACATGTCATCACCATGTTACAGCCAGAGAATTCCAAAACATATTTTGTTCGATGATGGGGATGATGGCCTATCATCATTGAATGTTAGAATATTTGAAATGCACAAGTACATCTCAAGAGCATTCTCTCAGTTAACATTTGCCAGTAATAAGAATGTTTTCAGCTTCAGGCTCCCATAACGTTACAACACAGTGTCAACGATAGTAATATTACAACAAAGTTTGTTGTAAAAAAATACAAAGTAATATCGCCTTCTACCCACCCCTTAGTTATGAGCAATAAGTAGAAGCTGTGATGAAAATGCGGAGACGATGTGGAGGTTGTATGAGGAACAATGAAATTATGAAATGTGAGGACTTGGGAGAAAAATGATAGGAATGAATTTTGTGTTCAGCAGAAACCATTTGATGTTGGCAAAAGTTTACATTGTAAGCGATGCTATATGAAGGTTTTGCCTAAAGCAGTATTTCTCAGAGTAAGTGTGAAGGGAAAAACTCGAGAGCAATGATGGTTTGAGGAATTAAGTAATATCAGTAACTCTTGCAGGAATTTTTTCAATATGGGTGGCTGATATGTATTGGAAAGCCAAAAGTGGCTATCGTTAGAGTCATCCAGCATTTAAATGTGAATAAATTTTTTGTACCATTACTACGGTTGCCACATCTGGTAGAATTCTACCAAAACTGGTAGACTTTTTGCTGTTTGGAAGAATTCTCGATGTTTTGGTAGATTTTGCAAAATATTCCTTTCCAACTAAGAGTTAATTCATAAATAGAAATAAAGTTTTGCAAAAATTTTCTACAGAAATAAATTTTGAGAAAATTTTCTATAGAAAAAAAATGTGAATAAATTATCTATGGATATTCGATGGGAGAATTGCAAGAGTTGTAACGACACCTAGCAAATATGGCCCCATTTAAACTTAAACCGCACACTAGATATGCTAGTGTTCTCAAGGCGTCAGGTAGCACTCCTTATATCTGCTATAACAGGTCGCTGCCTGATAGGCGAATTTGCAAAAACTATAGGTGCGGAGTATAATGACTATTGTATGAGCTGTCATGATGTGGAGGAAAAGGAATCAATTAAACACCTCTTGTGTGAGTACCCTGCTTTTTGTGTAAGGCGTAAGCGAATTTTAGGAGCATATAGCTTTAGATTACTGACGGACCTGGAAAACGTTAACTTAAGCAGTTTGTTAATGTTTTTGGAGCAATCTGGTTGGTTCCACAAAAGTAAATAATAGAGAAGGTTAAGTGGTTAAGACTAGAAGTGCCCACATGTAATAGGTACTTTTAGTTAAATGTGGTATCACAATGAATAGTCTAAGTGAGCCAGAAATTTAATCGGGCTGCCACGTTAACCTAACCTAACCTATCTATAGAAACTAAATTTTGAGAAAATTTTCTATGGAAATAAAATTTCGACAAAATTTTCTATAGAAATAATATTTTCATAAAATTTTATATAGAAATAAAATTTTGAGAAAATTTTCTATAGAAATAAAATTTTGTGAAAATTTTATATAGAAATAAAATTTTGAGAAAATTTTCTATACAAACAAAATTTTGACAAAATTTTCTGTAGAAATAAAATGTTGACAAAAAATCTATAGAAAAAAAATTTAGGCAAAATTTTATATGGAAATAAAATTTTGAAAAAAATTTATATAGAAATAAAATTTTGACAAATTTTTCTATAGAAATAAAATTAAAAAAAAAAATCTATAGAAATAAAATTTTGACAAAATTTTAATTATTGCTTTTAGAAAGATTTCTTGAATTCAATAATTTTTGTGAACATTAGTTAAATGAAATTGTACACACATTAAGCATAAAAAACAAAACTTCCAAACAAATATTATTATCTCTATAGACAATTTTGACAAAATTCTATTTCTATAGAAAATGTTGTCAACATTTTATTTCTATAGAAAATTTTGTCAAAATTTTATTTCTATAGAAAAATCATTTTATTTCTATAGAAATAAAATCTTATTTCTATAGAAAATTTTGTTAAAATTTTATTTCTATAGAAAACTTTGTCAAAACTTTATTGTTATAGAATATTTGGTCAACATTTTATTTCTATGGGAAATTTTGTCAAACTTTTTTTTTCTATAGAAAACTTCGTCAAAATTTTATTGCTATAGAAAGTTTTGTTAAGATTTTATTTCTACGGAAAATTTTGTCAAAATTTTATTTCGTTAGAAAACTTTGTCAAAAATTTATTTTTCCAATTAATGAATTGTTGATTGAAACGAGCTCGAGGTCTGTATTTTTTAATTTATTTTTTTATTCAATATTTCGTCTTTTCATTGAAAGACTTCATCGGGAAAATTATTCTGAGTGTACAAAAAGAAAAGAAAATATATACAAAAACATTGAAATACGTACAAATTTGATGTTACATTAAAAACACTTACGAAAACAACAAAAATATTACACCCACTATTGAGTAGAACCTAACGACACAGCGTCTGTTGTCATACTAACTATTGTTCTTCCGCCCTTTTGTTTTTCTGATCAGATTCCTGTAGCTTTGCGCCAAATTGTCAATGTCTGTCTTATAGTTCATTCTCTTTTCTGTTGGTGTGTTGAGAATGTGTAACATCTCCAGTGTTAGTCTCTTATTGTAGTTACTCTCACACTGTAGCACACGCGTTTTCTCTATATCGGGGTGGTGATGTTCTACTGCACAGTGTGTTGATAGTGCCGTTTTTTGCATTGGTCTCTGTAACCGATGTTTTAGATCTGATTTATGGCCAGATAAACGAGTTTTTAGTTTGTTCTTCGTAGTTCCTATGTAAACCTTGTCACATCCATCTTTTTCATTCCCATTGCACTTTATTTCGTATATTAGGTTGGACTTTTCCATGTTGTCAATTTTTGATTTTAGATTCGTAAATAATTTTTGTAGTGTGTTAATAGTTTTTGGAGCTATTGCGAAATTATTCTTGTCGATTAAATTGGCATTACAGACTCTTTCATGTAATTTTGGTATGTATACGACCGATTTATAAAAAAGTGTTTGTTTTTCTTTGGGGGGTTGTAATTTGCTTTTCTTAATTATTTTCTCAATTGTGGATAAAGGGAAGCTGTTTTTTTGGAGTATTTTCCTTATTTTTTCAATGTTTGACTTATGAAATTCAGGGCTGCTAATCGTCAATACCCTGTTCACAAAATTTTGGGCCGTATTTTGTATAATTCTCCTGGGGTGGTTTGAGTAAAAGTTAACCAATCTGCCGGAAGACGTTGGCTTTTGATACCAATTGGTTTTTATATTTGTATCTTCTCTAATGATTAGTACGTCCAGATAGGGAATTTGTTTACCTTTTTCAAGTTCCAATGTAAATTTTATACTAGGGTTAAAGCTATTGAATATTGTCAAGAGGTCGTTTATTGCACTTTTTTTTTACAATCCCAAAAAGGTCGTCCACATACTTAGTAAGAATCTTAGGCCTAATATCACAGTTTGCCATACATCTATCCAAAAGCTCTTCCATAACAATGTCGGCTACTATCGGAGATGCAGAAGATCCCATGGGTAAACCTTTTCTTTGTTGATAAAAACTTGTCTTATATCTGAAGTATCTATTATCAATTATACAGAATTTTAGTATCCTGAAAAATAGATTCTTCGGAATCTTTGTTATTTCTTCCAAAATGTGCCACTTTTCTTCTATAATTTTTAATGCCAAGTCCACGGGTATGCTCGGAAATAAAGATACAACGTCAAAAGATACCATCGTTTCGTCTTCATCTATCGTGATGTCTTGTATCTTTGATTTGAATTGCATGGAGTTTTTTACGTTGTATTTTGAATTGTCCGTTAGTCTATTTAAAATAGTTGTCAAGTGTTTACACAGGTTGCTGGATGGGGAATTAATAGATGAACATATGGGACGAAGTGGGTAATCTTGCTTGTGTATTTTTGGGAGACCATATATCCTAGGTGCTATAGCTATCTCGGTCTTCATTCTCCGTTTTTCCGATTCGTCGATAATATTGTATTTGAATAATTCGTCCACAAGTTCATTATTCACTCTTTGAAGCCTGTTAGTCGGATCCGATTTTAATTTTCTATACGTCATGATATCATTCACAATTTTCTCCATTTTCATGTCATAATCCGATTTTTCCATTCCCACTGTAACATTCCCTTTATCCGCTTCTAATATTATTAGATTCTTGTTGTGGTTTAGAAAACGTTGTGTGTGTTCCACTGTGCGTAGATAATATTTCTCCCTTTCCGTTAATTGTTGTTTGTTTGTGTGATTCTCTATCATAGTCGTGAATTTGTTTCTCGCGAGTTCTTGATCTTCTTTGTCGCTAATGGTTTTGATGCACTCTTCTCCATCCGCTATATATTTAAGCATAGGGAAAGTTTCGCGTGTGTGTGGTAATGCAAATTTTTTTCCGTGAGAAACTCCATGCAATTCAAATCAAAGATACAAGACATCACGATAGATGAAGACGAAACGATGGTATCTTTTGACGTTGTATCTTTATTTCCGAGCATACCCGTGGACTTGGCATTAAAAATTATAGAAGAAAAGTGGCACATTTTGGAAGAAATAACAAAGATTCCGAAGAATCTATTTTTCAGGATACTAAAATTCTGTATAATTGATAATAGATACTTCAGATATAAGACAAGTTTTTATCAACAAAGAAAAGGTTTACCCATGGGATCTTCTGCATCTCCGATAGTAGCCGACATTGTTATGGAAGAGCTTTTGGATAGATGTATGGCAAACTGTGATATTAGGCCTAAGATTCTTACTAAGTATGTGGACGACCTTTTTGGGATTGTAAAAAAAAGTGCAATAAACGACCTCTTGACAATATTCAATAGCTTTAACCCTAGTATAAAATTTACATTGGAACTTGAAAAAGGTAAACAAATTCCCTATCTGGACGTACTAATCATTAGAGAAGATACAAATATAAAAACCAATTGGTATCAAAAGCCAACGTCTTCCGGCAGATTGGTTAACTTTTACTCAAACCACCCCAGGAGAATTATACAAAATACGGCCCAAAATTTTGTGAACAGGGTATTGACGATTAGCAGCCCTGAATTTCATAAGTCAAACATTGAAAAAATAAGGAAAATACTCCAAAAAAACAGCTTCCCTTTATCCACAATTGAGAAAATAATTAAGAAAAGCAAATTACAACCCCCCAAAGAAAAACAAACACTTTTTTATAAATCGGTCGTATACATACCAAAATTACATGAAAGAGTCTGTAATGCCAATTTAATCGACAAGAATAATTTCGCAATAGCTCCAAAAACTATTAACACACTACAAAAATTATTTACGAATCTAAAATCAAAAATTGACAACATGGAAAAGTCCAACCTAATATACGAAATAAAGTGCAATGGGAATGAAAAAGATGGATGTGACAAGGTTTACATAGGAACTACGAAGAACAAACTAAAAACTCGTTTATCTGGCCATAAATCAGATCTAAAACATCGGTTACAGAGACCAATGCAAAAAACGGCACTATCAACACACTGTGCAGTAGAACATCACCACCCCGATATAGAGAGAACGCGTGTGCTACAGTGTGAGAGTAACTACAATAAGAGACTAACACTGGAGATGTTACACATTCTCAACACACCAACAGAAAAGAGAATGAACTATAAGACAGACATTGACAATTTGGCGCAAAGCTACAGGAATCTGATCAGAAAAACAAAAGGGCGGAAGAACAATAGTTAGTATGACAACAGACGCTGTGTCGTTAGGTTCTACTCAATAGTGGGTGTAATATTTTTGTTGTTTTCGTAAGTGTTTTTAATGTAACATCAAATTTGTACGTATTTCAATGTTTTTGTATATATTTTCTTTTCTTTTTGTACACTCAGAATAATTTTCCCGATGAAGTCTTTCAATGAAAAGACGAAATATTGAATAAAAAAATAAATTAAAAAATACAGACCTCGAGCTCGTTTCAATCAACAATTCATTAATTGGAAAAATCAAATACAGGTCGAATACAATAAAAACAAGTTTATAAAAATTTATTTCTATAGAAAATTTTGTCAAAATTTTATTCCTTTAGAAAATTTTTCCAAAATTTTATTTCTATAGAACATTTTTCCAAAATGTTATTTCTAAAAATATTTTTTATATAGATAATTGAAGTACCTCTTCGTTGGAGAGGAAGGTTTTGCAACATCTACCACATTGTCGATCATCTCCAGACGGCGCTTCGCCGCGGATAGGCCAAAATACTGCAGAGTAGAAAGTGCCAAATGTGGCTAATTCGATAAAGCCTAAACTGAAACTTTTTGCGATAAAAAAAAACAAGTATATACGGCCGAAAGTTCGGCCAGGCCGAACCTTATGTACCCTCTATCATGGATTGTGTAGAAACTTCTACGAAAGACTGTCATCCACAATCGAATTACTTGGGATGTGGTATCTTAAAACTTAATAACATCGTTTTCTAAATTGTGAGATAGTCCATACGTGGTATAGTTATGTATAGGTAAGTCCACAAATAAATACGAATCGATATTGAAATTTGGGGGTCGCTTATATGGGGTCTATATACAATTATGGACCAATTTTTGTGTGATTGGGGATCGATTTATCTGAGGACTATATATAACTATAGACCGATATGGACCTAGTTGGGCATGGTTGTTAACGGCCATATACTAACACAATGTACCAAATTTCAACTGACTCGAATGAAATTTGCTCCCCCAAGTGGCTCCAAAACCAAATCTCGGGATCGGTTTATATGGGGGCTATATATGATTATGTCCTGATATGGACCACTTTTGGCATGGTTGTTAAATATCATAAACTACCACCACGTACCAAATTTCAACCAGATCGGATGAATTTTGCTTCTCCAAAAGACACCAGAGGTAAAATCTGGGGATCGGTTTATATGGGGGCTATATATAATTATGGACCGATATCGACAAATTTTTGCATTGGTGTTTGAGGCCATATATTAACACCACGTACAAATTTCAACTGAATCAGTTGAATTTTGGTCTTCCAAGAGCCTCCGGAAGTCAAATCTGGTGATCGGTTTATATGGGGGCTATATATAATTATGGACCGATATGGACCAATTTTTGCATGGTCATTAGAGACCATATAATACCACCAGATACTAAATTTCAGCAGGATCGGATGAAATTTGCTTCTTTTCGAGGCTTCCGGAGGTCAAATTGGAGGATCGGTTTGTATGAGGGCTATATATAATTATGGACCGATGTGGACAAATTTTTGCATGGTTGTTAGAGACCATATACTAACACCACGTACCAAATTTCAGCCGGATCGGATGAAATTTGCTCCTCTTAGAGGACCCGCAAGCCACATTTGTGGGTCCGTTTATATGGGGGCTATATGTAAAAGTGGACCGAATGGCCCATTTGCAATACCATCAGACCTACATCAATTACAACTACTTGTGCCAAGTTTCAAGTCGATAGCTTGTTTCGTTCGGAAGTTAGCGTGATTTCAACAGACGGACGGACGGACAGGCTCAGATCGACTCAGAATTTCACCACGACCCAGAATATATATACTTTATGGGGTCTTAGAGCAATATTTCGATGTGTTACAAACGGAATGACAAAGTTAATATACCACCCATCCTATGGTGGAGGATATAAAAAATGCAGGTATGCAGGATTCTCATAACATATGTAAAGTTTTCCGGCCGTTCTATAAAGGTAATTTGTTTATAAATTAACGCGACAGATTTTTATTAGAAAGATCTCTTTACATCCGACCAATGCAAATAAGCTCATAGGGGAATTTTAGAACGGTAAGTTATCTTAGAAGATGTTCCCTTACAATCCAATCTAAACGAATAAGATCAAGGAGATATTGTTGGGGAATCCATAATTAAGAATGATCCCCCGAACCACGCTAAGTAACTCCAAGGTAAGTGGTAGGAAAACCACTAGATCACTTCAGAACCTTATTATGTCCAGCCCACGACGATTCTAATAAATGTTTCCTAATTTTAACTGTACGGGGTAAAGAAAAATGTTAATCACTAAATAATAATAATAATAACATATTAATAATAAAGATATCTTTACATCTGAGCCAATCGAATAAGCTCCTAAGAGAATTGTAGATAAGTGCAATGTTTTCCTACTATCCGATCTAAGCAAATAAGACCAAGGAGAGATTGTAGGACAATTCCCTGAACCGAGCCACACGGAGAAGAGTTTTAAAGAATGCGTTGAACGAACGTTTCATGTTTGAGGTGATCATGTTCCTTCTCTGCGTGTAGTTTTCATATCGAAAGCGGATAAAATCCTTTCATATTTTTACAAACGATTTCCGCACCCAGAGAAGGAATATGTTCACCTCAAACATGTTTTAAGAGCAAAATGTTATTTTTGGGTGGTGACCATGTAACATGGTTTTCGCAACCATGTTATTTTCTCGGAAATCATGTATCTGGTTTCGGCAAGCAGGTTATATTTGATGAGAAAATAACATTTTAGTGACAAACATGTTACATGGTCACCATACAAAAATAACATTTTGCTCTTGAAACATGTTTGTGGTGATCATATTCCTTCTCTGCGTGCGTCCAATACAAAAATACCTAGTATTGATTTAATGTTGCCCTCAACAATATTACTTGCTTGCTTGATATCTTCGAAAGTCAACTAACCATAAGACTTTCAAAGATATGGGAATGGAGGCAATCTCAGTGTTTTTCTATTTTCTTTACATTGGAATGTTGCAATAAAAAATCCATTGCTCTCCTTAAAAAAGACTGAAGATAAGTGATGGCCTCTGCAGATAATGTGGGACTAGGAGTCAGTAGAAAATTGTCAGATACAAATGGAGATGTTATACGAAGAGCTTTCCGGATATCTGGAAACTAGATGAGGGAGAATAGACTAGGACTACATAAATATCTCTACCCAAAGGTTGAGTACTTCCACAGATTATTCTCACCCCAAAATTCTAAAAATTCCTTTGGCCTAAAAATCATCATAATCCCCCATTCTACTTTATGCTTTTCTATGAAACCTTGATACATAGATTGAGGATATGAAATCATTGAATACAAAAAGCTTTTATAAGCCTCTGGTGTTTTCGAAAGACAAAAAGTCCTGGATGTATGTACATAGCTTTTGTTAAAGTTTGTTGGCAATATGATATTGAAGAGGTTAGGGAATCATAATTCATATGAAATATAGTTAGCGGAAATCCATGGCCGAATATGGATATTTTATATAAAAAGAAACTAATAAAATATTTTGAACCAATTATGAGATACATGCAAAGAAATAGAAAAAAATAAATGACAGGGAACTTAGAAATTATATTTGCCTATTTTAGATAACAATAGGCATCCCTTAAGCTACAGGAGAACAGCATTAAAAAAGTTAGTAATCAAGCTTTTAGCCATTTCCTTAGAAGAATTGTTTAATTTCTGGGGAAAAAAAACTTTATCGAACTATCCTTATGACTAAGTTACCACGAATATCCATTGAAAATGGGGGGTAAGAAGATTATGTATACCGAAGATTTTCTTTAATAGGACAAAGGTTTCGTATTTCAAATTGGAGGTGAAAGAAATATGGTCTTCATGTTTGGATATGTCGCAAGACCCTAACGCAATGCTGAGAACTATGCCAAAGTATCACAGACATTGTAGAAGAAACACCTGCATTATAATAGAAATCACATAATTTTTTAAACATAAACGTCACTGAATGTTTTATGTATCAGGATAACATGAAATGGTAGAGCGAAAAGAAATTCCTGAATATATGCCAATAAAATATGAATCGGGTGGAGGCGACTAACAGGTCATGGTTTAACATAGTAACACAGTTTTTTTTTGGAAAATTGTTTATTTTTTTACACAGTCCCCCCATAAGATACGGTGCAGAATAACAAAGTCCTTGTACACGCACAGAAAAAACATGTTTGGACATGGTTGCCGCATCCATTTAATGCTTATTTAGAGTATGTAATGGTCGCGAAAACCATGTATTTTGTCTTTGTAAAAATAATTTTCGAGCGGAGAAAAATATATGTTGGCAATAAGCAATTAAATGGTTCTCCAATGCCGCAAACATGTTCTATTATTTAAATGATAGAATTTGAGACCATTATATGGTCAGGAAAATCATGTACTTGACCATTCAATTTTTTTACTTTTTTGCAGAGAAAAAAGTATTTTTATAGTTTACGTATAGACATGTCTACAACCATTACATGGCCATAAAGACCATGTACATTGTTTTCGTGACCATATAATTTTTTAATTTTTTTGCAGCAACAAGAATTTTATAAAAACATTGAGCAGGTACACACGATTTTCATTTTGCGCGTCAGTCGTGTGTTGATTGTTTCTTGGAATGGACGGAGAATACGGATTTACTGTGTTTTGTGTTAATTTATTTATTCAGAAGTGGCACGTGGTTTTATGTGAACACAAAAAAGGAAAGTGTAATTGAAAAAAGTACCTGTTTTTTGTTCTGCATTTTGCCATATGGATCATTTATTTTTATTTGCAGTTGCATGATGCCTGCGTTTGTACATTTGATGGACATGATGTAAATATGGAATAATTACTTATTGTTGAAATTGAAATAAAATAGAGTGTGTAAAAATATATGATGTTTGCTTGAACGGCATTATAAATACAAATAAACAATGAATTAGTTTATAAATAAATAAAAACAAATAAATAAAGTTAATTTTGTGTTTTCTTTTCTCAAGTGGCGTCCTTTTTTCGACGACGAAAAAAGTTTTTTCATAAAGATCAAAACATTTTAGGTTGTGACCATGTTCTTTTAACTGGAAGAAAAACATTTTGAATGAATACCAAAACATTTTAAATCGTGACCATTGTCTTTTAATGGAAACAAAATTCTTTTTATCAATATAATAACATTTTAGATGAGGACAATTGTATTTTTCTTAGAACCATGTTCACTGAGCCAAAATGGTTTCAGGTTAAAATGTTACATGGTCGCCGCAAAAATAGCTGCTATCATATTATTTTGCTCTTCGAATATGATTCTGACAATCATGTTTCTTCTCTGCGTGTACACTCAAAACAAAAAAAAAAATATGTACATAATATTAAAGATTAGGTTAGGTATAGTGGCGATGGTTAGGTTAGGTTAGATGGCAGCCCTATGTATTATGCTCACTTAGTCTATTCAGTCCATTGTGATACCACATTGGTGAACTTCTCTCTTATCACTGAGTGCTGCCCGATTTCATGTTAAGCTCAATGACAAGGGACCTCCTTTTTATAGCCGAGTCCGAACGTCGTTCCACATTGCAGTGAAACCACTTAGAGAAGCTTTGAAACCTTCAGAAATGTCACCAGCATTACTAAGGTGGGATAATCCACCGCTGAAAAACTTTTTGGTGTTCGGTCGAAGCAGGAATCGAACCCACGACCTTGTGTATGCAAGGCGGACATGCTAACCATTGCACCACGGTGGCTCCCATGTTTATGGGAGTTTTTATCTGAACAGATATACCTGATATAAGGAGCTATATTTGATTTTGCACCAACCTTATATGACAGTCATATTGAGTCAACTATAAAAAAAGAGGAAATCGCTCAATTAGTGTGGGTAATGTATCCAAATTTGTGAAAATCGGCTAATACATCAACATTTGAAATTTGAGTAACATTGGTTAACATATAAGAGCCCAACAAAAAAAACTTTATTCTCCGCACAGCATCACAAATGATTACTTCTATTATGCCCTCCCTCCATGGACTACAAACCACCTTTTGGATTATGTTTATTTCCTGAAAAACTCGAAAATATAAACAACTCCAAAGGGCTACAACAACAACTTTTACAACCACATGTCAACCAAGTTCAGTTCTTCCATTTTTGGCAACAAAAAGTTTGTTAGCATCGAACGATAGCGATCGCCATTCACCGTAACGTTGCGTCCAACAGCATCTTTGAAAAAATACGGTCCGATGATTCCACCAGCGTACAAACCACACCAAACAGTGCATTTTTCGGGATGCATGGGCAGTTCTTGAACGGCTTCTGGTTGCTCTTCACTCCAAATGCGGCAATTTTGCTTATTTACGTAGCCATTCAACCAGAAATGAGCCTCATCGTTGAACAAAATTTGTCGATAAAAAAGCGGATTTTCTGCCAACTTTTCTAGGGCCCATTCACTGAAAATTCGACGTTGTGGCTCGTTAGTAAGTCTATTCATGATGAAATGTCAAAGCATACTGAGCATCTTTCTCTTTGACACCATGTCTGAAATCCCACGTGATCTGTCAAATACTAATGCATGAAAATCCTAACCTCAAAAGAATCACCCTTTACATGCCCATATTCATGAATAGGTTGTATATGATAAGAGAACCCTCTTATTTGCTTTACTTTACCCATCAACTACACACTCGGTTTTTGATGGGCTTAATGATGAGAGCGATTTTGGTTTTTCCAAAAGAAAGGCTTATTTATGTATATGGTAAGAGAACCCTCTCATATGCTTTACTTTACCCATCAACTACACATTCAGTTTTTGATGGGAGCGATTTTGGTTTTTCCAAAAGCAAGCTTATTTATGTGTGAGTCATTTGAAATTCTTCCTATTTATCTCTCTCTACCCTCAGTAAATATTTTATATCATGAGAGTCTGAGATAGAGAGAAGGAGAGAGAGAGAGAGCATTGTTGTTAACACATCAATGGTATAGGATAACAGCACATTGTGTCAGGGCTTTTGTGTGAATAGAAAATTAATTTAATATTTACCATGAGATAACTGAGATGCTCAAGGAATCAGAGGTTTTTCAGCAATAGGGACATATGTAAATTCTCAGGATTTCATAACAATGAGAAAGAAATGTGAGAAGAATAGGAGCCTTGTATATCAATGCTATGAGAATTTTTACCAAAACTTTAGGTTTTCAAGTATCAAGGGGATATAACCCTATGGGCTAATTGTATCACGTACTTTCCATTGCCACTCTCAATTTATCACTGACAACAAATGTTTTTGGTGATAGGCTAGCATAAGTGTTGGTAAAGAAAATATATAGTGACATATAAATATATCGCATGTCATATTAAGGATATATGCTATTTTCTAACTCTCTTTTTATTTAGGAGACATACGAATTTTTGTGATGCAAATATACTCACTGTGAAATGGGAAACTTGTGTTAATTTTTCCTCGAGCTCTAAGGTTATTTCAGTGATATTCTATGTAAGTGTATTGTTGTGATAAAAAGTATCATTCTTTTTGATGTGTTAAGGCTATGTTCATCATTTAGACAAGTGATAAGAATGCGCAAAAGGTCAGGGAATCATAAAATCCCATAGGAGAGTAGGGCTACTTTTTTCGATCTTTTAGATTCGGTTAAAATATGAAATACAGGGTTGGTAAAGCATTGTTGTATCATAGGTTAGGTTAATATTTTTAAGGATTTCATCAGAGCAATCTGAGAGCGAGAACGGTTTGTAGCATGCAACAGACAAATGTTATGGGTAGCAAATATCTAAGGGTAGAAACTTATCCTTCCAGGGCAATAAAACAACATGGGATGTGGCAATGGTATTGATGGATATCTACATCAAAGTCTTCAGGATATCATAAAAGGTCATATGACTTGCTTAAACTGTAATGTTATTCCTATTTGTGATTCTTTTAAATTTCCATCCACAGGAAACTGAGAGCGAGATATTAAAGAACGCTTTTTAGCATTAAAAAAAACTCGGGTTACGGGTAGCAAATATCCCCCCTGGTTACGGGTAGCAAATATCCCCCCTGGGTCAGCAAAAGATGTGACAATGATATTGATAGATATATACACCAAAGTCTTCAGGATATCATAAAAGGGAATATGATGTCCTTATACTGTAATGTTAGTCTCATTTACGAATAAAATAAATAAAATACTCTGTTTATTTTTAATTTAACTTAAATTTTTATTTACAATTTTCAAGAAACATTGTTTACTATTCCATGTTCTTTTTATTTTATTATATTTTACGGCTTTACATTTTCCTAAAAATTTTGTTATTTTTTAAATACCAACAAAGTTCCTTGTAACAGGACTCAATGCTAAACTGTAGGTATTCCATACCACATTCCGAGATATATGATTTTCTTGTAAAAAGATTTCGTTACATTTCTAAAATGTTTTTACAATAGTTTTACATTAGAATTAGGATCACATATATTTGGGGATGAGAATTTTGGTGTAATGGTCTCTGAAGACCATCTCGTCCTTAGATGTTGTATATGGAAATGGCTGTTGATATAACATCAACATTGGTGGTAACAGGATAGCAGCAGTAATTTTAGGCTTTACACAGATTGAACATGAAGTCATTGTGTTAAGTAAGGCAGTATACAGGATCTTGAAACAGCTGTGATTACGAAAGCCTTAGCAGTATGCCCTAGAGTAAAATCAAGGGAAGGAACTTGAAGGTCATGATGGTCTAAGGATTAATAAGTATGAGAAAATCCTGCAGAAAATTTTTGCACACAGCAATGTCTTCTAGAGCTCCGGAAGACTTAGTTAACTACAAGAACAATCTGCAAAAATTTAGAAAATAAGAATGGGCCAACACAATTATTTTATTGTGGCGGCATTGAATGCATAACCTGGACTTTCAGGCTAAAAAAAGATATTAGCATCCACTTACAGTAAAACATCGGAGTGTCACTGAACAAAGTCCAGTGAAGCATGTGCTATTAGAAATCCGACGATTGAATCATCTACAGTCAATAATATCCCAGCAAAAAAAAAAATGGAAGTTGTTCCACAAACGTTTCTTTTAAAGCCCATCCCAGAATCCCCCATCGAGTTTTTTCAACTTCCGATGCAGTCGTTTTTGGACAAGTCCATAAACATTTCTTCTAAAGCGCATCTTGGGATCCCCCAATGATTTTTTTCCACTTCCGATGCAGTCCTTGTGGACAAGTATTAGAAAGAACGCAATCAGACAATCAGGTGCAAATTTTGGACAATTACATTTTACAAAAAAATAGAAAACTAATAAAAAAATAGAAAATTAATATAAAAGTAAAAAAATAATAATAAAAAAATAAATTTCATTTCCGCTGGGATTTGAACCTGTGCCGTTTTTCGCTTCCATGCAAGTTCTTTTGAGAAGGTTTTACAAATTACGAGAATTTTTAATTTTTTGTTGATTTTTAATGGAAAAAATATATATGTATATGGAAATATATGCAAAAAAAAAAAATAAATAAATAAAAACGATGCATAACATAAAAAATAATTTTTTAGAAAAATATTTGATAGAAAAAATTGACGCTGGTGAGATTTGAACCTGCGTTTTTTATTTTTTCGTTCATACTAATAAAGATCATCTCGAGAAGCAATTAGAATGTTATTTCTTGGTGTCATATTTCGATCATATCACAAACATTTGAATTTACCTTTCGACGCTTTATGTTCAATGGCGTTTGTGGCTGAGTGTGCTAAGGCGTTCTGTTATGGTGGTAAAAATTAGATAATAGGAAAATAATAGTGTAATAAAACATATGGATGAAAAAAGTGAAATTGGTTGAACAAATTTTTTTTCGCTTTTTAAATTTCTTCATTCAAATTAACTTCCAGGGCACAACTTCTAAAGCAATGCAAAGGATCCAAAAAGGGAGTACTTCCGTCCTATGACAAGCCCGTGTAAAATTCATTGGAGATGATTCACGTTTGCACTACTTCCGGATCACAGATTGGGGATCCAAACTACTTTTTTGGAAGCACTTTTTTTGCTGGGATAGTTATTTACATACAAATATCCACTAGTGACTGCGTACAAAGTCTTTATATACAATCGCATTAATTGGGTTGTGGCAACCAAAGATTATAAATTGTAGGAAGACAGGAAATTAGCTACTCGAACCAAATGCGTATACGATTAGTATTGACATAGCATTAAAATGCAAATAGAAGAAATTAAGTGCACGAAATAATTTTTTTTTGTTGTTGCCTAAAATTTAACATTGTTTCATTAAGAAAATTAAATTTTTCATTTAAAAAATAAAAACGAAAAACAACTAAATGATTACAAACATGTATTAAACAAATCTGGTAAATGCAACATTTGGTATGACGCAAGCCAATTTCCTATCTTCCTCAAATCTATAATCTTTGGTGGTAACAATTGCTGATATCAGCCAACGTGGAGCAATGGTTAACATGCCCGCCTTGCATACAAAGGGCCATGGGTTCAATCCCAGTTTCGACCAAATACCAAAAAGTTGTTTAGCTGTGGATTATCACCTCTCACATTGAGTGTTGGCAGGGAAATTTTTCGGCTTACACTATAAGGCCTAAAATTTCACCTACCTTATCTTAAACCTACCTAAATTTATATTTTCTTTTCTTCCTAGAATCAAGTACGCAAAAACCAAATTTAAAAGAGAATTGTGCCTTAAAAGTATCCTCATTTAAATTCTGCGCTTCTTTGGCTCGGAATCAATACCAAAATAATTATAGTAAAGACAAAATCTTTGGAACCGGGCATGTTTTTTTTGAGTGCACAAGACGCCCAATAGCAGAAAAAACCTACATGTAGGGAATTTCCTCTACTACAAACAACTTCAAATGTAGCACAAGTATCTATTTTGGAACCGGTTAGTATTTAGATATAGTTCCCATACATATCTTTCGCCAAATAGAAGCCAACGTTTTACGCTGATTTGCTATAAATTTTACACAGAGAGTACAACTGATAGTGTCGCAAAGTTGTTTGCAATCGGTTCATACTAACATATGCATAGCTCCCATATAAATATTTAGCCCGATATACCCTCATATGACCACAGATATTTTTACTCCAATTTACGAGAAATTTTGCACAGAGAGTACAATTAGCATTCTTACTATGCATGCCAAATTTGATTAAAATCAGCTCATAGTTAGATATAGATCCCGTATATATGGTTTACGGATTTGGGCAAAATTGGACCAAATCGTCGCTAAGTCGAAAACTTCAAAATAATCACTCAAAATTTCCTATACCTCTACACGGACGTAAAAGCCTTTTTTTCATATGTTTTGGGTGTAAAAATTATATGTTTGGAACTCAAGTTTTTAACACAATATTGTTAAGTGCAATAATATAATGTTCATAAACTAGCGTAACATGTTTGTGACATATATGTTAATATGTTAGAACATATTATGTTTGGGACATTACATTTTTGTAAATATAATATGTTTGGATGCAAACATATATTAATTTAGAAATAGCCTATAATTATATATGTGTTTAGAAGGAGAAACCTAGAGAGTATGCTGCAAGTAAAAGAATGGAAGTAACCAATTGGCGCCTTAAAAATATATATACATTAAGAAAATTTCATTAAGGTTTTTTCTATCAGTGTATGCCTAAGGTGAAACATACGATGTTTGAACAATGCTTGCAGCAAAATTATTTTGGGGTATATGTTACAGAAGTGAGTTTTTTTGAGGGTGTAATAAATATCTATCGACCGATATATCATAAATCATAAATGCAGAGAATAGAATCGCGGATCATAGGGTAAACAAATACACTATCATTGGGTGAAGCAGTTTTATTTATATACCACATTGATGGCCACACACACGCCGATGTAAAGAAACTTTATTTGAAGAAAATGTACCAGTTTAGTCGGTCCCTTTCTGACAAACGATGTACCAACTATACTCCTCAAAGCTATCGTGCTGAAGTTTTGTACTAACTCGTCTTTTGTCTGCAAGCAGATCAAGTTTGAAGATCCAGATTTTAATATAGCCCCCATATAAACCGACCTCCCGATTTGGGAGCCATCTAGACACTACAGTTTTTATCCGATTTGACTGAAATTCAAAATCTAGAGGTCTTAAGGTCCTCAAATGGACGTGCTGAACTTGGTGCGAATCAGTCTGTTTTGGTTTAGACCGATCTCCCGAGTTTACTTCTTTGGCCCCTAAATACCAAAATTTTTATCCGATTGTAAGGCTACGCGAGCTATCAACAAAAAAAAACACGATGATACCTTCACACAACGAAAAATAGTTTCCTCCAGAACGAAACTTTATATAAACTATTATCGGTAATTTTAGTTATATGCTTAAAGAAAACTCCGTTTATCTAAAATTTCGTTCTCAAGAAAATACGGCTCTCTTTCCTTTTACATATAAAAAAATGTATAGAAGTGAAACAATATGCTTGTTGCAGTCATTTTTTGTACTTATCTATTAGATTCTCAGTTACGTGGATAAAGTTTTACATTGTGCTTTGGTACCACATTTTTATAACCTCTGGAATATTACAAAAAATCAAATGTCCTAAATTTAACTGTAAATCTCTATATAAAAAAAAACAAGAAAAACACACTCCATCTTCATCTGAGCATTGTGTATGTATTCCCTCGATGGGGATAACGTCCCTCTGTGTCTCTCTGTATCTACCATAATACCCCGATGATGCTGTGATTATTTTTGGTGTAGAGGAATTTTAATTCCTTCTCTTTGAGTTTATCGTCGACATCCCCCAGGATGCTGCGCGAACTTGAAAGGCACACAAATATATACACGCCGTTTAACGATTATCGTTCCCAATAAATACCAGTTTATTTTTTCGCTTTGCAAGTAAAATGGTTAGTTATCCTTGGATTTTGAGAGCCTGTTAGATAGGAGAAAGCAAATCTACTCTTAATTCTGTTTACTGTATAGTTATTGTTGTTCTTTTATAATATAATTCTCATTTCTCCTTAGCTTAAAAAACAAACACAAAAACACAAATATTCTCAATAACTTGAGGATTATCCTTGATAACTTAAAAAAAAAACGAATATATCTATGAAAGGACGAGGGTGCTTCCATGGCCCCACCCACTTATATGATGATTTCAAGCTTTTTAAAGCTACACTGAGAAAATTAAGATTTTTAATAGATTAGGTGCAGTTAAAAACTCATAGAATTTCTATTGATAACTTTATTGGAGAATTTTTAGCCTTTTTTTGCCAAAATGAAAGAGCTTGACTTTCCTGACATGTGGTCTCAACAAGACGGTACCACATGACACAAATCATATATACACGGACGGAAAAGACTGTTTTTCATATGCTTGGGTGTAAACATTATATGTTTGGAACTCACATTTTGTAACACATTATTCTAAAGTGCAAGCATATAATGTTCATAAAGTAGCATAACATGTTTGGGACATATATGTTAATATGTTAGAACATATTATGTTTGGGCATAATATTTTTGTATATATAACATGTTTTGTTGCAAACATGTATTAATTTAGAAATAGCCTGTACACATATATGTGTTTAGAAAGAGAGACCTAAAGAGTATGCTACAGGTAAAAGAATGGAAGTAACCAATTGGCGCCTTAAAAATATATATACACAAAGAAAATTTCATTATTAATTTTTTTCTACCAGTGTATGCTTAAGGCAAAACATAATATGTTTGAACAGTACAAACAATATTTTTTTTTGAACCAATCCTGAAAGTATATTTGCTTGAAGCAAAATATGTATACGTTACAAAAGCGATTTTTTTGAGGGTGTACAATGGAACTATTGAGTGGCGGGTTCGTTGAACATTTAATTTCGGAACCGGTAAATAGGCCGCCTAGATCGTGCGATTTAATTACTTTTTGTATAGCTATGTTAAAGCTCATATCTACACCCTCAAAAAAAAATCACTTCTGTAACATATACTCCCAAACACATTTTGCTTCAAGAATATAAATTTTTGGGTATTGCCCAAACATTTATATATTTGATTTTTTCCAATATATAATGTGTTTGAAAGCATATTGGTCTAAACAATATAATATGTTTGGGTAGTCTAACCTCCAAACATTACGTATTTTTCCATCCAAATTCAATAATGTTGTCTTCCAAAAAACTATATGTTATTATGTGAAACATTTTGAACCCAAAAATATTATATGCTTAGAAGAATTTTCTCCCAAAGAAGATTGTGCTCAAAAATTTTTTTTCTGCCTAATTGTATATTCCCTCACATGTTTCTCACTTCCACGAGTTTTTTTAGTTCTTAGCACCTTTTTCTGTAATACAAACATTGTAGAAGAAATTATTCAATTTTAGAATTTTTAAATTGTACCTTTTGCCGGACACATGAAAGAACAAATTTTTGGACTAAGGTTAACTTGACTTTAATAATTCAGAACAATTCTTTAAAATTAATGAAATTGTATTTAAATTTGTTGTATTTTTGCATCTTGACTACAAAGCAAAAATCGTTAAAAAAATAGGACATGTTTTTCAACACTTTTTTAAAGACGTTTTTTTCTTGAAACATAGCATAATTTCTACTGGGAGTCTTGTTTTTAACGGACTTTTTATAGCATATGAAAAAAGCTGAAAAAGCGAAAAATTAAAATTTGCTTCATAGATTCAAATACACAAAACCCACATTTAAAAGATAATTGTGTCCTAAAAGTATCCTTACTTGAATTCTCCGCTTCATTGGCTCGGAATCAATACCAAAATTGTTAAAGTAGAGACACAATCTTTGGAACCGGGCATGTTTTTTCAGTGTATAGAGCTCTTTCGTTAGTTTTTATGAAGATTCCTTTAATTACCTTTGTTTGAATATTTTGACTTACTCGTCCTACGTTCCGACTTGTTTTGACGAAACAAAAAAAAATGTGCCCGTAATGCGAAAATGATAAACAAAACTCATGCTCTTTTTTTTCAAATGTATTTTCTCTTGGTTCGAATGAATTTTCTCTCCGAATACTGATTTTAATATTTTTATTTAAGCATATACAATTTTTTTTGCCAAATTTGTAAATTTATACTTGTTTATACACGCTCATAAAAAATCGCTTCTGTAACATATACTCCCAAACATATTTTGCTTCAAGCATATACATTTTTGGGTACTGCCCAAACATTTATATGTTTGATCTCTTCCAATATATAATATGTTTGAAAGCATATTGGTCTAAACAATATATGTTTGGGTAGTCTAAGTTCCAAACATTTTATATTTTTGCATCCAAATTCAATAATGTTGTCTTCTAAAAAACAATATGTTATTATGTGAACATATAATATGTTTGGAAGCATTTTGCACCCAAAAATATTATATGCTTAAAAAAAATTCTTCCAAACAATATTGTGCTCAAAATTTTATTTATTTATTTATATATTTACAATCATAATGAATTATGAAAATAAACAGGTAATATAGGTGCAAACAACAGAGGTTTTCGACCTGAATGCTCAAAATTTTGTTTCTGCCTAATTGTATATTCCCCCACATCTTTCTCACTTCCACGAGATTTTTTAGTTCTTAGCACCTTTTTCTGTAATACAAACATTGTAGAAGAAATTATTCAATTTTATGATTTTTATTTTATTTTAATTTTACCTTTTGCCGGACGGGGATTCGAACAGCGGACCACACAGTTTGTAAGGATCAAAGAAGTAGCTGATCAATTGCCCAAGGAAAAATAAAATGTTAATTTTGTAATAACAAGCAACAACCACCAACTTAATTCAATATCGCTCCCTGTTAAATAGCGCTCCAAGCTACTAAACACATATATGTTTATAGGCTATTTCTAAATTAATATATGTTTGCATCCAAGCATATTATATTTACAAACATTTTATGTCCCAAACATAATATGTTCTAACATATCAACATATATGTCCCAAACATGTTATGCTAGTTTATGAACATTATATGCTTGCACTCAAAAATATTGTGTTTAAAAATTTGTGTTCAAAACATATAATGTTTATAGCCAAACATATGAAAAACAGTCTTTTTCATCCGTGTATTCACACATAGTATTTTTCCAATCTTTAATGAAATTTTCTTTGTGTATATATATTTCTAAGGCGCCAATTGGTTACTTTCATTATTTTACTTCCAGCATACACTTTATGTCGCTCTTTCTAAACACATATATGTTTATAGAATATTATATTTACAAACATTTTATGTCCCAAACATAATATGTTCTAACATATTAACATATATGTCCCAAACATGTTATGCTAGTTTATGCTTGCACTTAAAAATATTGTGTTTAAAAATTTGAGTTCCAAACACATAGTTTTTAAACCCAAACATATGAAAAACAGTCTTTTTCGTCCGTGTATACACACGGATGAAAAAGACTGTTTTTCATATGTTTGGCTATAAACATTATATGTTTGGAATACAAATTTGTAAACACAATATTTTTGAGTGCAAGCATATAATGTTCATAAACTAGCATAACATGTTTGGGACATATATGTTAATATGTTAGAACATATTATGTTTGGGACATAAAATGTTTGTAAATATAATATGCTTGGATGCAAACATATATTAATTTAGAAATAGCCTATAAACATATATGTGTTTAGTAGCTTGGAGCGCTATTTAACAGGGAGCGATATTGAATTAAGTTGGTGGTTGTTGCTTGTTATTACAAAATTAACATTTTATTTTTCCTTGGGCAATTGATCTGCTACTTCTTTGATCCTTACAAACTGTGTGGTCCGCTGTTCGAATCCCCGTCCGGCAAAAGGTAAAATTAAAATAAAAAAAATCATAAAATTGAATAATTTCTTTTACAATGTTTGTATCACAGAAAAAAGTGCTAAGAACTAAAAAATCTCGTGGAAGTGAGAAAGATGTGGGGGAATATACAATTAGGCAGAAACAAAATTTTGAGCATTCAGGTCGAAAACCTATGTTGTTAGCACCTATATTACCTGTTTATTTTCATAATTCATTATGATTGTAAATATATAAATAAATAAATAAAATTTTGAGCACAATATTGTTTGGGAGAATTTTTTTTAAGCATATAATATTTTTGGGTGCAAAATGCTTCCAAACATATTATATGTTCACATAATAAGATATTGTTTTTTGGAAGACAACATTATTGAATTTGGATGCAAAAATACAAAATGTTTGGAACTTAGACTACCCAAACATATATTGTTTAGACCAATATGGAAGAGATCAAACATACAAATGTTTGGGCAATACCCAAAAATGTATATGCTTGAAGCAAAATATGTTTGGGAGTATATGTTACAGAAGCGATTTTTTGTGAGCGTGCAGGCAAGCCAGCTTTAATTTCATGAGATACCGGCCGAAATTTTGCAAAGAGTATGTCAAAATTGGATGGACCATCTGAGAAGCAGTTGTGGCCAAAATTTTCATGAAATAATCAAACTTCGAACAGCAAATTTTTTGGACTGTTCTGTCGATGAAGATTTCATGCATTTTTCTGCATAGTATGTGTTTTGTTTTTGAAAATTATTAAAAAAAATCACCCTTTGTAGAAAAATCTGAGTTGACTCAAGGAATTCTTCTAATTAATTTTTGACCATTTTTTAACGTCGAGGGGTAAACTTTGAATTTCATAAAGAGAGAGAAAGAGCAAACAGTTAAAATTGACAAAACTTGCTACAAAGAGCCCTTCTTAATACCGTCATTAGATTGTTCGTATAGGCATCCCACAGTTCCTGGGTGTTGTTCTAGAACATACTTTAGAGATCTTTTGAAGGCGTTCGTAGGACCTTCTGCAGAATGTTAGATATACATTGAACACTTGTTTCTGATCCAATCTGGTTTCTCACATTTGGCGGAAAAAGACCTTTTTTAGTGTTCTTGAAATTGATATAACGATGATCTGAGAAGTTGCGATTCCAATTTTATGAGATTTCTCATTCATAAAATACGATTGCGAATTTTGCTTAACATAAAATACATACTTCTCTGACATGAAGTTTTTTTTGGGACATGTCGGTGAACTTTGCAGTGAAGTCATGTTTTCCTTATAGTTAAGTGATTTACATTGGGTGACTTTTGTTTGTATCTTGGGTACAAAGTAAAAAATTGTTCAAAAATAGGACAAGTTTTTCAACACTTTCTTAGCAAAAAAATTTGGATGTTCTTCCAAAGGCACAGCTTACTTACAAAAGATGTAATCCCAAAAATATTCTTTATTTTAACTACACAAGAAGTTATTATTCCGTTTGTAACACATCGATATATTCTGGGTCGTGGTGAAAATCTAAGCATGTCCGTCCGTCCGTCTGTTGAAATCACGCTAACTTCCGAACGAAACAAGCTATCGACTTCAAACTTGACACAAATAGTTGTTATTGATGTAGTTTAGGTTAGGTGGCAGCCCGATGTATCAGGCTCACTTAGACTATTCAGACCATTGTGATACCACATTGGTGAACTTCTCTCTTATCACTCAGTGCTGCCCGATTCCATATTAAGTTCAATGACAAGGGACCTCCTTTTTATAGCCGCGTCCGAACGGCGTTCCACATTGTAGTGAAACCACACGCTCACAAAAAATCGCTTCTGTAACATATACTCCCAAACATATTTTGCTTCAAGCATATACATTTTTGGGTATTGCCCAAACATTTATATGTTTGATCTCTTCCAATATATAATATGTTTGAAAGCATATTGGTCTAAACGATATATGTTTGGGTAGTCTAAGTTCCAAACATTTTGTATTTTTGCATCCAAATTCAATAATGTTGTCTTCCAAAAAGCAATATGTTATTATATGAACATATAATATGTTTGGAAGCATTTTGCACCCAAAATTATTATATGCTTAAAAAAATTCTCAAAATTTTATTTATTTATTTATATATTTACCATCATAATGAATTATGAAAATAAACAGGTAATATAGGTGCTAACAACATAGGTTTTCGACCTGAATGCTCAAAATTTTGTTTCTGCCCAATTGTATATTCCCCCACATCTTTCTCACTTCCACGAGATTTTTTTTAGTTCTTAGCACCTTTTTCTGTAATACAAACGTTGTAGAAGAAATTATTCAATTGTATGATTTTTTTATTTTAATTTTACCTTTTGCCGGACGGGGATTCGAACAGCGGACCACACAGTTTGTAAGGATCAAAGAAGTAGCTGATCAATTGCCCAAGGAAAAATAAAATGTTAATTTTGTAATAACAAGCAACAACCACCAACTTAATTCAATATCGCTCCCTGTTAAATAGCGCTCCAAGCTACTAAACACATATATGTTTATAGGCTATTTCTAAATTAATATATGTTTGCATCCAAGCATATTATATTTACAATCATTTTATGTCCCAAACATAATATGTTCTAACATATTAACATATATGTCCCAAACATGTTATGCTAGTTTATGAACATTATATGCTTGCACTCAAAAATATTGTGTTTAAAAATTTGTGTTCCAAACATATAATGTTTATAGCCAAACATATGGAAAACAGTCTTTTTCATCCGTGCACTTAGAGAAGCTTTGAAACCCTCAGAAATGTCACCAGCATTACTGAGGTGGGATAATCCACCGCTGAAAAACTTTTTGGTGTTCAGTCGAAGCAGGAATCGAACCCGCGACCTTGTGTATGCAAGGCCATTGCACCACGGTGGCTCTCTGTTATTGATGTAGGTCGGATGGTATTGAAAATGGGCAATATCGGCCAACTTTTACGTTTAGCCACCATATAAACGGACCCCCAGATTTGGCTTGCGGAGCCTACACCCTCACAAAAAATCGCTTCTGTAACATATACTCCCAAACATATTTTGCTTCAAGCATACACATTTTTGGGTATTGCCCAAACATTTATATGTTTGATCTCTTTCAATATATAATATGTTTGAAAGCATATTGGTCTAAACAATATATGTTTGGGTAGTCTAAGTTCCAAACATTTTGTATTTTTGCATCCAAATTCAATAATGTTGTCTTCCAAAAAACAATATGTTATTATGTGAACATATAATATGTTTGGAAGCATTTTGCACCCAAAAATATTATATGCTTAAAAAAATTCTCCCAAACAATATTGTGCTCAAAATTTTATTTATTTATTTATATATTTACAATCATAATGAATTATGAAAATAAACAGGTAATATAGGTGCAAACAACAGAGGTTTTCGACCTGAATGCTCAAAATTTTGTTTCTGCCTAATTGTATATTCCCCCACATCTTTCTCACTTCCACGAGATTTTTTAGTTCTTAGCACCTTTTTCTGTAATACAAACATTGTAGAAGAAATTATTCAATTTTATGATTTTTTTATTTTAATTTTACCTTTTCCCGGACGGGGATTCGAACAACGGACCACACAGTTTGTAAGGATCGAAGAAGTAGCTGATCAATTGCCCAAGGGAAAATAAAATGTTAATTTTGTATTAACAAGCAACAACCACCAACTTAATTCAATATCGCTCCCTGTTAAATAGCGCTCCAAGCTACTAAACACATATATGTTTATAGGCTATTTCTAAATTAATATATGTTTGCATCCAAGCATATTATATTTACAAACATTTTATGTCACAAACATAATATGTTCTAACATATTAACATATATGTCCCAAACATGTTATGCTAGTTTATGAACATTATATGCTTGCACTCAAAAATATTGTGTTTAAAAATTTGTGTTCCAAACATATAATGTTTATAGCCAAACATATGAAAAACAGTCTTTTTCATCCGTGTATAAGATTAGCATATTTCATCCGATTCGGCTGAAATTTGGTACATGGTGTAAGTATATGGTCTCTAATAACCAAAAATTGGTCCATATCGGTCCATAATTATATATAGCCCCCATATAAACCGATCCCCAGATTTGGTTTGCGGATCCTCTAAGAGAAGCAAATTTCATCCGATCCGGTTGAAATTTGGTACGTGGTGTTAGTATATGGTATCTAATAACCACGCAAAAATTGGTCCATATCGGTCCATAATTATATATAGCCCCCATATAAACCGATCCCCACATTTGGTTTGCGGATCCTCTAAGAGAAGCAAATTTCATCCGATCCGGCTGAAATTTGGTACGTGATGTTAGTATATAGTCTCTAACAACCATGCAAAAATTGGTCCATATCGGTCCATAATTATATATAGCCCCCATATAAACCGATCCCAAACATTTATATGTTTGATCTCTTCCAATATATAATATGTTTGAAAGCATATTGGTCTAAACGATATATGTTTGGGTAGTCTAAGTTCCAAACATTTTGTATTTTTGCATCCAAATTCAATAATGTTGTCTTCCAAAAAGCAATATGTTATTATATGAACATATAATATGTTTGGAAGCATTTTGCACCCAAAATTATTATATGCTTAAAAAAAATTCTCAAAATTTTATTTATTTATTTATATATTTACCATCATAATGAATTATGAAAATAAACAGGTAATATAGGTGCTAACAACATAGGTTTTCGACCTGAATGCTCAAAATTTTGTTTCTGCCCAATTGTATATTCCCCCACATCTTTCTCACTTCCACGAGATTTTTTTAGTTCTTAGCACCTTTTTCTGTAATACAAACGTTGTAGAAGAAATTATTCAATTGTATGATTTTTTTATTTTAATTTTACCTTTTGCCGGACGGGGATTCGAACAGCGGACCACACAGTTTGTAAGGATCAAAGAAGTAGCTGATCAATTGCCCAAGGAAAAATAAAATGTTAATTTTGTAATAACAAGCAACAACCACCAACATTGTAGAAGAAATTATTCAATTTTATGATTTTTTTATTTTAATTTTACCTTTTCCCGGACGGGGATTCGAACAACGGACCACACAGTTTGTAAGGATCGAAGAAGTAGCTGATCAATTGCCCAAGGGAAAATAAAATGTTAATTTTGTATTAACAAGCAACAACCACCAACTTAATTCAATATCGCTCCCTGTTAAATAGCGCTCCAAGCTACTAAACACATATATGTTTATAGGCTATTTCTAAATTAATATATGTTTGCATCCAAGCATATTATATTTACAAACATTTTATGTCACAAACATAATATGTTCTAACATATTAACATATATGTCCCAAACATGTTATGCTAGTTTATGAACATTATATGCTTGCACTCAAAAATATTGTGTTTAAAAATTTGTGTTCCAAACATATAATGTTTATAGCCAAACATATGAAAAACAGTCTTTTTCATCCGTGTATAAGATTAGCATATTTCATCCGATTCGGCTGAAATTTGGTACATGGTGTAAGTATATGGTCTCTAATAACCAAAAATTGGTCCATATCGGTCCATAATTATATATAGCCCCCATATAAACCGATCCCCAGATTTGGTTTGCGGATCCTCTAAGAGAAGCAAATTTCATCCGATCCGGTTGAAATTTGGTACGTGGTGTTAGTATATGGTATCTAATAACCACGCAAAAATTGGTCCATATCGGTCCATAATTATATATAGCCCCCATATAAACCGATCCCCACATTTGGTTTGCGGATCCTCTAAGAGAAGCAAATTTCATCCGATCCGGCTGAAATTTGGTACGTGATGTTAGTATATAGTCTCTAACAACCATGCAAAAATTGGTCCATATCGGTCCATAATTATATATAGCCCCCATATAAACCGATCCCCAGATTTGGCTTGCGGATCCTCTAAAAGAAGCATATTTCATCAGATTCGGCTGAAATTTGGTACATGGTGTAAGTATATGGTCTCTAATAACCATGCAAAAATTGGTCCATATCGGTCCATAATTATATATAGCCCCCATATAAACCGATCCCCAGATTTGAACTCCGGAGCCTCTTAGAGGAGCAAAATTCATCCTATACGGTTGAAATTTGGTACGTGGTGTTAGTATATGGTCTCTAATAACCATGCAAAAATTGGTCCACATCGGTTCACAATTATATATAGCCCCCATATAAACTGATTCCCAGATTTGGCTTGCGGAGCCTCTATGAGAAGCAAATTTCATCCAATCCGGTTGTAATTTTGAACATGGTGTTAGTATATGATCTTTAACAACAGTGCCAGGATTGGTCCAGATTTGACCTCCGGAGCCTCTTGGAGGAGCAAAATTCATCCGATCCGGTTCAAATTTGGAACGTGGTGTTAGTATATGGACGCTAACAACCCTACCAAAGTTGGTCCATATCGGTTCATAATCATTGTTGCCGCTCGAGCCAAAAATAAGCTACCAAAATTTTATTTCTTTAAAAAAATTTTGTCAAAACTTTATTTCTATAGAAAATTTTGTTAAAATTTTATTCAATTCATTATAATGGTTGCCACTCGATCAACATTTTATTTCTATAGAAAATTTTTGTTAAAATTTTATTTCTACAGAAAATTTTGTCAAAATTTTATTTCTATAGAAAATGTTGTCAAATTTTATTTCTATGGAAAATTTTGATAAAATTTTATTTCTATAGAAAATTTTGTTAAAATTTTATTTCTGTAGAAAATTTTGTCAAAATTTTATTTCTATAGAAAATTTTGTAAAAATTTAATTTCAATAGAAAATTTGTTAAAATTTTATTTCTATAGAAAATTTTGTCAAAATTTTATGTCTATAAAAAATTTTGTCAAACTGAATTATATACGTATTTAATCGGCCTTTTTAGTTTAGTATATACCACGTATGGACTATGTGGTATATATTACGGTTTTAGGAAGTTTTAAGATACCTTGCCATCGGCAAGTGTTACCGCAACCCAAGTAATTCGATTGTGGATGACAGTCTTCAGTAGAAGTTTCTACGCACTCCATGGTGCAGGGTACATAATCTTTGGCCTTGCCGAACTTACGGTCGTATATACTTGTTTTAATTTAATTTTTTATAACTCGTTTTTGTATTATTTCTAATGGGCATTTTTAACATTTTTTGTTTCAAAAAGGTTAAAAACAGAGTAAGAATTAATAAAGTGGTACAATATATGTAATTTTATCGAAAAAAAAATGTTAAATGCATTAAAGAAATATTGAAAATTTTTCGAAGGTTTCAGATTTTTCGGTCAAAGGTTTCAGACAAGCGTTGGAATGCATTAACCCTCTAATGCCCAATCCCGCCTTTAGGCGGGCTTCATTAATTCAGGAAGCTTTTAGAAAAACACACCTTAAAACCACAAAAATGGGTAAATTAAAAAGAAAACTTAGTTAAAACTGTTCAAGAGGCTTTGCAGCTTATACTGAATTTTACCGTATACATTTTTCTTGTTTAGTTTTCTTGCTTTTGTGTCGATAACATTGAATATTTAATCAGCTGGCAAAAAAATTGGGGCATTAGAGGGTTAAAACTCGTAAAAAATTATAAAAAAAATTTTATTTTGCAAAATATGACAAAATTTTTCAATTCACATCCACAACACTGAATTCGGATCACACCTTAAGAAGTGAGGCATATTCAATGCAACGACTGTTGAAATAGTGGACATTCGTCCTATGACAAGTCCATATTAAATTATTCATCACTTCTGCACCAATTTTGCACGACATCCAGATTCCAGAAGGAAATTTTCACTACTTTTTTTTTGGCGACACTTGTTTAGCTTGGCATCCGTCTATTCCCAAGTTATTTTGTTATGTGTATTTATCCTCTCTCTGTATTATTCGCCCTTTGACACAATAAACTTCCACCCGATCCCTTATGAAAATGCCATATCTGTTGAGCTTATTGTTTGCTACCCAAATCATATCCTTAAAACATGGCAGTGTGTATGTGTGTAGTGATGAAATTTCTTTGTCCGTATCCAGTATTTGTCTCCATCATTGGGACTCTAAGTGTAACGAGAGATACACAATACCGTCGAACACACGTGTTGACCGAATGAATTTTGGCGCCTTTATGAAACAGGCGGTCAGGATAGAGTGCAGGATAGATTGATAACTGCGCATGTATCGACTATTGTATATAATGAAAATGTGGAAAATTTTTGGGAAAATTGTGAGTGGAAAATTGAACTCACATTAAACTGAGTTCCCATTAATTTATCTGATGAGTACAAATAAGTGTTTGTATATTTTAGGTGATTTAGTGTCTATGATATGCATCCTATGTAAGAATATGAGCTTACTTGGTTTTTAAGTAATATCTGGCTGATGGGTGTTTGAATGTTTTATGCGACATTGAGGTAGGGCAGTGAGTTGTGCAGGGATGAAAAGATGACAATGAAAAACCGTGAATATATTAGGAAAATATATCTGTGGTCTTCTATGAATCTCTCTGTGTAGGAAAGATTACAATGTGAGATCTATCACAGATTACTCAACTCTCATACTTAGTTCGTATTTAGTTGAGTGTTTTATAAAATTCTGAAAAACTTGCAGAATGTTGAATGCTAAAATTAAATTAAAGGTTTTTCTTCGAATAAATTGAATGCTAAATACATTAAATAATGAGTTAGGCGGTTTTTTGGGGAATCCCCTAAAAAATATATGAACACGCTGGGAAGAAAAATGGCCTAGTCATATAAAAGAACAAGTAAATATGGTGTGGCTGATATTTATTGCAACCACCTTCAGGCTGCTAATACCGATTTTGGGAGGAGAAGAACTCATATTCTACTTGACCACAATTGCCGATAAAAGATGAAAACGTATCATTTTATGGTGTTCTATAAGAAACAAGTAAAAACAAGTATGTACGGCCGTAAGTTCGGCCAGGCCGAATCTTATGTACCCTCCACCATGGATTGCGTAGAAACTTCTACGAAAGACTGTCATCCACAATCGAATTACTTGGGTTGTGGTAACACTTGCCGATGGCAAGGTATCTTAAAACTTTCTAACATCGTCTTCTAAATTACAAGGTAGTCCATACGTAGTATATATTAAACTAAACAAGTATAAAAGGCCGTAAATTCGGCCAGGCCGAATCTTATGTACCCTCCACCATGGATTGCGTAGAAACTTCTACGAAAGACTGTCATCCACAATCGAATTACTTGGGTTGTGGTATCTTAAATCGTTTTCTAAATTGTGAGTTAGTCCATACGTGGTATACATTAGACAAAAAAAGTATGTGTAGGTAAGTCTACAAATAATTACGAATCGATATGGACTTTTGCACGGTACGTAGGGAGCCAGAATTGAAATATGGGGTCGCTTATATGGGGGCTATATACAATTATTGATATGGACCAATTTTTGTGTGATTGGGGATCGATTTATCTGAGGGCTATATATAACTATATACCGATATTGACCTACTTAGGCATGGTTGTTAACGGCCATATACTAGCACAATGTACCAAATTTCAACTGACTCGGATGAAATTTGCTCCTCCAAGAGGCTCCAAAACCAAATCTCGGGATCGGTTTATATGGGGGCTATATATGATTATGGACTGATATGGACCACTTTTCGCATGGTTGTTAAATATCATACACTACCACCACGTACCTAATTTCAATCAGATCGGATGAATTTTGCTTCTCCAAAAGGCACCGGAGGTCAAATCTGGTGATCGGTTTATATGGGGGCTATATATAATTATGGACCGATTTAGACTAATTTTTGCATGGTCATTAGAGACCATATACTAACACCATGTACCAACACCAAATGTACCGGATCGGATGAAATTTGCTTCTCTTAGAGGCTCCGCAAGCCAAATCGGGGGATCGGTTTATATGGGGCCTATATATAATTATTGACCGATGTGGACCAATTTTCGCACGTTTGTTAGAGACCATGTATTAACACTACGTACCAAATTTCAGCCGGATCGGATGAAATTTGTTTCTCTTAGAGGCAAGGCAAATCGGGGGATCGGTTCATATGGGGCCTATATATAATTATGGACCGATGTGGACCAATTTTTGCATGGTTGTTAGAGACCATATTTTAACACTATGTACCAAATTTCAGCCGGATCGGATGAAATTTGCTTCTCTTAGAGCAATCGCAAGCCAAATTTGAGGGTCCATTTATACGGGGGCTATACGTAAAAGTGGACCGATATGGCCCATTTGCAATACCATCTGACCTACATCAATAACAACTACTTGTGCCAAGTTTGAAGTCGATAGCTTGTTTCGTTTGGAAGTTAGCGTGATTTCAACAGCCGGACGGACGGACATGCTCAGTTCGACCCAGAATTTCACCACGACCCAGAATATATACTTTATGGGGTCTTAGAGCAATATTTCGATGTGTTACAAACGGAATGACAAAGTTAATATACCCCCACCCTATGGTGGGGGGTATAATAATCATTTAAAAATAGAAGATGGTTTTCACTAATTTATTTTAAAGACTATAAAGCAAAAACGGGCTTAAAATAGAAGATGTTTTTATTAGCATAATTTCTACTTGAAGTCCAGTCTGATTTTGGAAATTTAAGTTGTTGTTAAGGACTTTGATAGCACATGAAACTGATGAAACAAATATGGTAAATTAAAATTAGAAAAGTAGAATCAAGTACGTAAAACATAAATTTACAGAGAATTGTGTCTTAAATGTGTCCTTTCTTCAATTTTCCGCCTCTTTGGCTTGGAATCAATACCAAAATCTTTGTAACCGGACATGTTTTTTTGTTGGTGTAGTTGATGGAGAGTATAAAAATTACCACAAGGGAGGCATATTTACTGAGAGATATATGTGTCCTTGGTTCTGTAGGGCCTTTGTCTCGAATAAGTTTATCTCATTACTTTTGTTGCTCACTTAAACACATTTCGATATTATACAAATACAACCACCTTTTCCCTGTGTGACGTACCTTCAGCTCCACAAAAAACAGCATTCATGTCACAACTCCCCCAAACAAACAAAAAATTAAATAAAAAATATTTTTTTTTCTTGAGATTTGTATGACACTCACGTATACCAAAATTTAGCCCTACAATTTCCTCTGTTATCCCTGTGTAAAGTTCATGGTTTTGTTGACCTTATTCGCATCGAAGTTTACTATGAACTTTCGTTGGCTGAACATGCACACAAACCCTTATGTCAACTAGCCGAAATGTTTTCAAGGATATGCATGGGTGTCCTGGTATACCATCCACCATACCCTCCATCTCTCTATGAGTGTTCTACTGTTTTGATGAGAATTTTTGGGATTTTTATGCTATGTCATTTTTGGATTACTTCAAGAGGGAATGAATATTTGTGGAAATTTTTGGGCGCCTGGTTAGACACATGCTTTTCGTTTTTGATTTCAGGGACACTCGGTATGATTGATGGATAGTTGACGTGGATTCCTTTGAATGTCAAGGTAACTTAGCACGTGTTGGAAACATAGGAATTCATTGTTGTCCTTTCGTGTAGACTCCTAACATACGTACGTATATCAGAAGAGCACATGCAGAGAAGTAACATAGTGACTCACAAATACTAACATCACAAAGAAACCTCTCTGTTCAATGTAACATACGAATGTATGAGAGTATGGAAGATTTCGAGAAGAAAAGGGAGTATTAGTAGCTTTCAAAACAAAAAGGAAAGAGAAAAAGTATGTTATATGTGGTTCAAAGTTCTACCAAATTCCGTTCATTGGAGTTTACACTGAAAAAATTACTTAAACGATATTAAAGACTTAGCTTCAAAAATTTTTTCACCAAATTTAGGACACAAATTTTGGAAACTTCAAAACTCCTTAAAGTAAAGAAACAGATTTTTGATTTAAAGAAATCGTTCTTAAATTAACTGAAATATTGAAGCGCGATAGGTCGCTAAAAATGCATTTAGTTTAAAGAAGCCGCATCTTTGGCTTGGAATTAATACCAAAATCCTTAAAAACTTTGGATCTACGTAATCTTTTTTTGAGGGTATGTTAGATAAAAATGGGAGCTTTAATACTATAGGTATATAGCGTATAGCTTGCGTAATCTCAATAGGTAGAAAAAAAATCCTCGTTCTAAAAAAATAATTATAATAGTATTTCTTAGGGAACTTCAGTCGGATTTCTCCAAAACTAAATCTTTACGAAATTATACCCTAATCCACATAGTGGTCTGTATATAATAACATTGATCTGTAAAAAATGTGCCTACACTGAAAAAAAGCATACCCGGTTCCAAAGATTTTGTCTTTACTTTAAAAAATTTGGTATTGATTCCGAGCCAAAAAAGCGGAGAATACAAGTAAGGATACTTTTAAGACACAATTCTCTTTTAAAATCGGGTTTTGTGTACTTGCTTCTAGGAAGCAAATTTTAATTTTTCGCTTTTTCAGCTTTTTTTCTTCATATGCTATCAAAGTCCTTTAAAAACAAGTTAACGACTACTTTATTTTCCAAATTAAGACTCGACTTCTAGTAGAAATTATGCTGTGTTTCAAGTAAAAAACGTCTTTAAAATAAAGTGTTGGAAAACATGTCCTATATTTGAACGATTTTTTGCTTTGTAGTCAAAATGCAAAAAGACAACAAATTTAAAGACAATTTCATTAAATTTAAAGATTTTTTCTAAATTATTAAAGTCAAGTTGACCTTAGCCCAAACATTTTTTCTTTCATGTTATGATATCCATTTTTAAATCAAATCACTTAATTATAAGGACAATACGACTTCATTGAAAAGTTTATCGACCTTTGGTCAAGGAAAAAAACTTTATACTAGAGAAATGCGTCTTCTATGCTAAGCAAAATTTGCATTCGTATTTTAAAGACATGAAATCTTTGACCTCACGACAATATTTTTTTCAGTGTACAGAGACAAATATATAACCAACATTTTTTCAATTAAAATTTTAATTGAATTTTAAATGATGTTAAAATAAAAATTTAATTGGTTCAACAATTTTTTATTGAAATATAAATCAATCACAAAAAGTAATTGTAACAATTAATTGTTTAATTGACTTTACTGATGGGTACTATCATTTCTGTGATTAATGACATTTCAATTAAAAACAAGTATATACGGCCGTAAGTTCGGCCAGGCCGAATTTTATGCACCCTCCACCATGGATTGCATAGAAACTTGTACTAAAGACTGTCATCCACAATCGAGTTAATTGGGTTGCGTTAACACTTGCTGATGACAATTGTAAGTTAGTCCATACGGTGTATATATTAAACAAAACAAGTATATACGGCCGTAAGTTCGGCCAGGCCGAATCTTATGTACCCTCCATCATGGATTGTGTAGAAACTTCTTCTAAACTCTGCCATCCAGAATCGAATTACTTAAGTTGCGGTAACGCTTGCCGATGGCAAGGTATCTTAAAACCTCCTAACACCATCTTCTAAATTGTATGTAAGTCCATACGTGGTATATATTAAATCAAAAAAGATCGATCCAATACGTATATAATTCAGTTTGACAAAGTAGACATCAAATTTTTACAAAATTTTCTACAGAAATAAAATTTTAACAAAATTTTCTATAGAAATAAAATTTTCACAAAATTTTCTATAGAAATAAAAATTTTGACAAAATTTTCTATAGAAAGAAAATTTTGACAAAAATTTCTACAGAAATAAAATTTTAACAAAATTTTCTATAGAAATAAACTTTTGACAAAATTTTCTATAGAAATAAAATCTTGGCAGATTATTTTTGGCTCGAGTGGCAACCATGATTATGAACCGAATAAAATTTGAACAAAATTTTCTATAGAAATAAAATTTTGACAAAATTTTCTATAGAAATAAAATGTTGGTAGATTATTTTTGGCTCTAGTGGCAACCATGATTATGAACTGATATGGACCAATTTTTGTGTGATTGGACCAATTTTGGTATGGTTGTTAGCGACCATATACTAACACCACGTTCCTAATTTGAACCGGATCGGATGAATTTTGCTCCTCCAAGAGGCTCCGGAGATCAAATCTGGAGAACGTTTTATATGGGGGCTATGGACCAATTGGACCGATATGGACCAATTCTGCCACGGTTGTTAAAGATCATATACTAACACAATGTTCCAAATTACAACCGCATTGGATGAAATTTGCTTCTCTTGCACCCTCAAAAAAATCGCTTCTTTAACATATGTTCCAAACATATTTTGCAGGAAGCACATATATTATTGCATACTGCCGAAACATTAATATGTTTGTTTTATGTGAACATATTATATGTTTGGAAGCATTTTGAGCCAAAAATATTATATGCTTGGAAGAATTTTTCCCAAACACGATCGTGCTCATTCCCTAACATACTCGTAATTTTCACTTCCACGAAATTTTTTAGTTATTGGCACCTTTCTCTGTAATACAAATAATGTTGAAGAAATTATTCACTTTTATAAATTTTTTAAATTTTACCTTTCGCCTGCACGGAGAATCGAACCGAGGACCATACAGTTTGTAAGCCAACACACTATCCACTGGGCTACGTAGCTGTTATAGTCACCAGTAGATAATTATCGTTTTAAGTTACATTTATATAGCATAGTTTGCAGCGCCCACGAGCCCATGCAAACATAACATTATTTAACAGAAACATACATGTGTTGGCAACGTGGAGCAGTGGTTAGCATGTCTGCCTTGCATGCAAAGGGTCATGGGTTCAATCCCTGCTCCGACCGAACATTTTTTTTTGTTTTTTTTTTAATTTACACATTTATATTTATACTATATTAATTTTTTTTAAATGAAACATCGAAATGTGCATTATTAAAGATTTATAGTCAGTAACAGTGCTTGATATAAACGAAATTGAATGATTTTTGGATAAAATATTATTTTTTATTGCAAAAATAACAATCTTGTAATAAAAAACTGTTTTTGTACAAAACTTTAAAATTTGGAAGGAATTCAAAAACTAACAAAAGAAGAACGTGGAGTCGAGTATAAACATACATACATAATTTTATAATATAAACATAAATTTATTTAGGAATGAACAGTTTTTTACTAGCATTTAACACCATCGCTCTAAAATTCCTTTTATTTTTCTTTAATAATTAATTTTAAAGAAAATAAACTTTTTAAATTGTTTAAGCTGTAAAAGTCGAACTTAATGCCCGCTTTTATATTTGATGGTGTCCGTCAACTCCTCGTGGACTACTTTTTAATAAAGAGAAACTAAACTTTGTTTTTTTACATTTTACTGTGTAATTTTTCACTATTTCCTCCTTATTTCATTTTACCGTCCCAACTCTAAAAAGAGTATAGTGCCCTTTCGTTATTTTTATGAAGACCCCTGATTTCTTTTAACGAACCAAGAAAAAAATAGTGCCAAAATGATAAACAAAACACATGTCCACACATACATAAAATGCTGCTCTCAAGGCGAAAACATAAGCTGTTTGTTTTTCAAATGTCTATTCTCTTGGTTCAGAATGTATATTCTCTTTATTCAAATTAAATAATATTTAGACTTAAACATATCAAATTTTTGGCCTTATCATAAAACAGTTTTCCGAAACAACATACAAGCGGTTTCACAGAAATTGTTCTCTTTTGACTCTTTTGCTGTGTTATATTGATATCTTTCGTCAACTCTCCCGGTTTCCATCTCTATTTCTCTCTATACTCTCTCTGTCGCTTTGAATAAAATATCACAACATATGTATGTTTAGTTGAAATTTGTAAATTTATATATGTTTGTATTCACACATATGATTTTTATGAAACATTCATGCCCCAAACATAATATATTCTAACATATTAACATAGATGTCCCAAACATTTAGTGTTAGTTTAGGAAAATTACATGTTCGCACTTAAATATATTGTGGTTTAAAATCGTGCCCGAAACACATTTTGTTTATATCGGAACATATGAAAAACATATTTTTCTAACAGTGTGGAGACTTCGCAAGCCAAATCTGGGGATCGGTTTATATGGGGGCTATATATAATTATGAACCGATATGGACCAATTTTAGCATGGTTGTTAGAGACCATATACCAATATCATGTACCAAATTTCAGGCGGATCGGATGAAATTTGTTTCTCTTTGAGGCTCCGCAACCCAAATCTGGGGATCGGTTTATATGGGGGCTATATATAATTATGGACCGATGTGGACCAATTTTTGCATGGTTGTTAGAGACCATATACCAACATCATGTACCAAATTTCAGCCGGATCGGATGAAATTTGCTTCTCTTTGAGGCTTCGCAAGCCAAATCTGGGGATCGGTTTATATGGGGGCTATATATAATTATGGACCGATGTGGACCAATTTTTGCACGGTTGTTAGAGACCATATACTAACACTCTAAGAGAACCTCTAAGAGAAATTTGCTTCTCTTAGAGACTCCGTAAACCAAATCTGGGATCGGTTTATATGGAGACTATATATAACATAATTATATGGATATGGACCAATGTTTGAATGGTTGTTAGAGACTATATACTAACACCATGTACCAAATTACAAACGGATCGGATGAATTTTGCTCCTCCAAGAGGCTCTGCAAGCCAAATCTGATTTCGATTTATGTGGGGGCTATACGTAAAAGTGGTCCGATTTGGCCCCATCCTATGGTGGAGGGTATAATAAACTGAATCAATTATAGAAAATTGTCTGAATTGATGAGAATAAGAACTAAGTGACCCAGTGTATGTGTGTTCGGTGTAAAATATGATTGTACTTGGTTCGATCTTCATCCTGGCAAAAGGAAAAATGTTATAAAATTATATTTATTTATTTGTTAAACTTATAGTAAATATAAGCTAAAATTATAAGATATTATAAATGTTTCTAAAGAGTTTGCATAAGAGAAGAGTAAGTGGTTTAGTACTAAATAACTCAAATCAAAATCCTCGAGGTCCCCATACTCTTCTTCATTAGGCGGTCGAAGAAATCCAAAACATAATCTATCTATCTATTCAAAAATTCAAAGTATGTTTGTTTAACATATTTGTTTGTATTGCCGGCTAAGCTCGGAAACGCCTTATCTAATTTACTTTATGCACTCATGTGTTGAGCGCATAAAGTAAATTAGATAAGGTGGATTATCCCACCACAGTAATGCTGGTGACATTTCGGAGGGTTTCAAAACTTCTCTAAGTGGTTTCACTGCAATGTGGAACGCCGTTCGGACTCGGCTATAAAAAGGAGGTCCCTTGTCATTAAGCTTAACATTGAATCGGGCAGCACTCAGTGATAAGAGAGAAGTTCACCAATGTGGTATCACAATGGACTGAATAGTCTAAGTGAGCTTGATACATCGGGCTGCCACCTAACCTAAGGTTATGAAATTAATATTTGATACCGGATTTTATGATATTTGGATGGGAAGAGGGGCCGCCCTTGCCCTGATTTTTGAAAATTGGGCTTATAATTTTCTAGGACTAATTTACGGGGAACGTGGGAGGAAGTGATTAAATTAATACAGTGTGCATGATTTTTCGATATCTGGTTGGGGAAGGAATAGTGAATTAAACTTTGTCGATTTACTTGGAATTTATAGGGCCCATTGGATAATTTGTGAATTTAATAAAGGGTGCGTGAATTTCCGATATTTGGTCGGAGTGGAGCAAAGGTGGGGAGAGGGTTCCCTTTTGTCCGATTTTTTTCAAAATCGAAAGTAGAGGGTTGTTCGTAAATGGGAACTCGGTACATAATTTTATGATTTTTCCATAGGTTTCTGCCAGACTTTTTAAAGTAAAAAACTTAAATTTACATGAAATTGGCAGACAACGTAGAGGGTGCATCATTTTTCTGTATATGTTCGGGAAAGGCATGTCCTCCGTGTCCAACATTTTAACAAATGCCAATGTGGTAAATGTTTTAAGTACTTTTGCTTTTTCCGATTTATTGGTCGGGAGTGATACTTTGTATGTTGTTGAAATATAGTGATTAATTTTTCGGTATGTTGAGGAGAAGGATACCTCTCCTTGACAAACTACACTTAAAATTCACAGGAAATGTAGAAGATTGTCCATCTACTTGAACATAATTTAAAAAAAAAAAAAATGTGGAATGGGAACATCCTATCCCCGACACATGCTAAGGCGGACCGTTTTACATCTGCATATCCGCCGTATTTCTATCTATAAACGAAAAAGAAAGTTGTCGGATTTGTTTTCAGCTCGAAGGATGTGATTGAGAAATACGCTTCAGAAGGTGCAGCGAAGCGGACCGGGTTAAGCTAGTATTTTTATGTTTTAAAAAAATCTATTATTTTACTTCTGAATATTTACATATATTGACAGAAGCTAAAACAAATGACTAAGACATAGGGAATTGTTCAGACTACTATTAGTATGCTCATGGGACCATGGGTTCACTCTTCTCTGTGTAAAGGTAAAAATCTTTGGATCCAAGTTAACTTTTTTTTGCCTGTGTCTGGGTTTAAATATAGCTCACATTTTTATTTATCGCCCGATTTTCACAAACATGCCTTTAAGCACTCTCTCATGATACCTCTTTGAGGAGTACAATATTAGCGTCATGAGGACACACCGCGGAGCCACCGTGGTGCAATGGTTAGCATGCCCGCCTTGCATACACAAGGTCGTGGGTTCGATTCCTGCTTCGACCGAAAACCAAAAAGTTTTTCACCGGTGGATTATCCCACCTCAGTAATGCTGGTGACATTTCTGAGGGGTTCAAAGCTTCTCTAAGTGGTTTCACTGCAATGTGGAACGCCTTTCGGACTCGGCTATAAAAAGGAGGTCCCTTGTCATTGAGCTTAACATGGAATCGGGCAGCACTCAGTTCACCAATGTGATATCACAATGGACTGAATAGTCTAAGTGAGCCTGATACATCGGGCTGCCACCTAACCTAACTTACATAAATTGGTAAAATTTAGAGAACTAAAATTTGATAAACGAAATGAAAATTTTAGGGCTCATGCTGTAGCATGAAGGTTTTCCTCCAAAGCCTTTTTGTTGAATGGAAAAACTCTAAATAAAAAAAATATTTGCTTTAACTTCCCTACCGAAGAACGTGCTAAATTTAACAAAGTGTTGTCGACATATGGCAATGGCGGTAGAAAATTGGGTTTGGTGCAAAAATTTCCACCACCATGTGAATGAAGGATGGCATTTTAACACGTACCCTTCGCCAGTCTTTGTGATGATCTTATGGTGATGAATTTGAAGCGCCTCTTCCCTTTTACTTACATATGTTCTTATTTAATGTGTGAATTTTTGTCGTATTTACACTAACCTTCCATGTCCGTCTAATGGCGGGTATGGTTTTGACTTTTTTTGTGGGAAAAATGTTTACATATTTTTGGGTTAAAGGATACTGCAATACAATTTGTCACGTGTTTGGTGAAGTGGAATTTTTATCACGTGTGCTATTTGGTAATAGCCTTGTTTCATAAAATAGCAAGGTAGCATAACAGATCTAAAACATATTCAAATTGGAAGGTAGGCCAGTGTTAAATAGCAAATAGAAAACCCGTTCCTGCGTTAATTTAGAGTTTGCACCAAAAATTTGGCCTTTTCGGCCCTTTGGGCTTTATTGGCTTCAAATTTAAAACCAAACTGTGAACGTATGTATGTTTAGGGAACAAAGAAATAAACAAATGAAAATAATTTTGTTCGCCTAACAAACAATATAGATTTAAGTCCCAGTTGGCTCACGTAAAAAACAGTAATTGGTTATTTTAGAAAGTTTTAACTAAACTGTATTACAACCGCCGATTTCCCACCGATTTCACAAAAATAAGTACAGATTATTCGACAAATTCAAGAAAATTTATTAGTCATAATTATTTTTTTTTTCACGTGTAAAAGAAAATTTCGTATTTTTATAACAATATTTTGTATAACAGTTAACAATTCATAATGGAATTCAAAATGTATTTTTACAATTAAAGAAACATAATTCTAGTGGACATTAAAGTTGCTGAAGGCGCTTCAATAGTGAAGGAAAAAAATTGGAGTTCAAAAACTAACTAGCCCGTTTTCAGCCATATTTGTCTAGTACAGGAACTCAATCTATTTGATGTGTAGTAAAGTAGAGCTTAGACGTGTATCTACTTCCCGAATCTTAAGTACCTTCCACCAGGAATAGGTGGACCCTATAGAGTAGAGGTGGGCACGTGAGTAATATTTTGCTCACGCACACTCACGACGGAGAAATCTTATTCACGCACACTCACGCACGAAAATTTTTGGTAGGACTCACGCTCACGCACGCTCACGAAAAGAAAATTTGCACTCACGCACGAAAATCTTTTAAATGTCGTGACTCACGAAAAATATCGTGACTCTCGAAAAATGTCGTGACTCACGAAAAACCTCGTGACTCACGAATAATTTTATGAGTAGTTTACCTATAGAACCTGATTGAAAACATGAGTATGATTAAAATCGAGAGCGTTATAAAACTCTTTACACCTAGGGTGTCACTAAAATTATAAATGAATTCAACTCGTAAGCATTTTATGTTCGTACGCGGGATTATTTTCGTGAGTGTGTTTTTCCGAAATTCGTTACTCACGCACACTCACGAAGATATTATTTTCGTGACTCACGCTCACGCACGACATTTGATTGGTTAATCACGCTCACGCACACTCACGCCGTTGCCGTCAGCGTGAATCATGACTCACGCGTCAGTCACGAAAATTTTCGTGAGTCACGACAATTTCGTGTCACGTGCACACCTCTACTATAGAGTATATTACTCTATAGGGTCTGAGACCAATATTTTGATGAGCTACAAACGTAAGGACTATAAGTGAGTAAAGTAGAAAGTTCGGGGGCCGACTCCATCATACCCTAAACCCCCTCTGCTGAATTACAAGACCAGCAAACAAAGCGTCGCCAAAAAATTCATGAAAATGCTCTTTTTGGATCCGGAAGTGGTGCAAAATTAGCGCAGATGCGATGAATTTAACATGGGCTTGTCATGGGATGGATGTCCACCATTTCAACAGCTATTGCATTGAATTGGCATCACTATGGCTATATAATGGCTATATACAATTATGAACTTGATATAGACCAATTTTTGTGCGATTGGGGATTGATTTATCTGAGGGCTATATATAACTATAGACCGATATGGACCTAGTTAGGCATGGTTGTTAACGGCCATATACTAGCACAATGTACCAAATTACAACTGACTCGGATGAAATTTGATACTCCAAGTGGCTCCATAACCAAATCTCGAATCGGTTTATATGGGGCATTACATGATTATGCCCTGATATGGACCACTTTTGGCACGGTTGTTAAATATCATATACTACCACCACGTACCAAGTTCAACCAGATCGGATGAATTTTGCTTCTCCAAAAGGCACCGGAGGTCAAATCTGGAGATCGGTTTATATGGAGTCTATATATAACTATGGACTGATATGAACCAATTGCTGCATGTTTGTTGGATACTATATACTAACATCACGTACCAAATTTCAACCAAATCGGTTGAATTTTGCTCTTCCAAGGGGCTCCGGAGGTCAAATCTGGTGATCGGTTTATATGGGGGCTATATATAATTATGGACCGATTTCGACCAATTTTTGCATTGGTGTTTGAGGCCATATATTAACACCACGTACCAAATTTCAACAGAATCAGATGAAATTTGCTTCTCCTAGAGGCTCCGCAAGCAAATCGGTGGATCGGTTTATATGGGGGCTATATATAATTATGGACCGATGTGGACCAATTTCTGCATAGTTGTTAGAGACCATATACTTACACCATGTACCAAATTTCAGCCCGATCGGATAAAATTTGCTTCTATTAGAAGCTCCGCAAGCCAAATCGGGACATCGGTTTATATGGGGGCTATATATAATTATGGACCGATGTGGACCACTTTTTGCATGGTTGTTAGAGATCATATGCTGACACCATGTACCAAATTTCAGCCGGATCGGATGAAATTTGCTTCTCTTAGAGCCTCCGCAAGCCAAATCTGGGGATCGGTTTATATGGGGGCTATATATAATTATGGACCGATGTGGACCAATTTTGCATGGTTGTTAGAGACCATATACTAACACCATGTATCAAATTTCAGCGGGATCGGATGAAATTTGCTTCTCTTAGAGGATCCCCAAGCCAAATTTGGGGGTCCGTTTATATGGGGGCTATACGTAAAAGTGGACCGATATGGCCCATTTGCAATACTATCCGACCTACATCAATAACAACTATTTGTGCAAAGTTTCAAGTCGATAGGAAGTTCGCGTGATTTCAACAGACGGACGGACGGACGGACATGACCAGATCGACTCAGAATTTCACCACGTCCCAGAATATATATACTTTATGGGGTCTTAGAGCAATATTTCGATGTGTTACAAACGGAATGACAAAGTTAATATACCCCCTTCCTATGGTGGAGGGTATAGAAATTGTGGTATTTTGCCAAATAAATTATTTTTATAATTTTATATAATTGTTAATGCATTATAATGCTTGTCTGAAACGTTTGACCTCAAATATTTTCAAAAATTCGCAATTTTTCTAAAATGGATTTAGCATTTTTTCGACAAAATTTAAACAATTTGTTCAGTTTATTATTTCTTTCTCCGCTTTTACCCTATTTGAAACAAAAAAGTTAAGAATACACTTTAAAAATATGACTGAATCGAGTTATTAAAAATTGAATTAAAAAAGTTAAAAATTAAAATGAAGAACGTCTTTGGGAGAACATGTTTGGAAGTGCTTTTAATGTCGTGCCTTTAGAGGAACTTCCATTTTTTTTTGGCTGGGTTGTGGGGTATTGTTGAAAGGGGATTGGGAAATAAACCGTATTTCCTTATTTAAAATAACTAAGGGGTACATGTTTATAGGAGCTTTGTCGCAATCTGAACAAAAATGTCTGATATTAGGAGTCACGGTTGCCACTCGTGCCAAAAATAATCTACTAATTTAAAAAAAAAATCTTATTTTATTTTAAGAATTTATTTCAGTATTTGCAATATTATTTGTGTATATGATCTCTACAATTAGCAACATCTTTTTAGTATACATACATACACTCAAAAAAAATTTACTTGGATCCAAAGATTTTGACCTTCCTTTAAGGATTTTAGTATTGATTCCCAGCCAAAGATGCGGGTTGTTTAAAATAAGGACAGTTTTTTGCGACCCATCTGGCTTTAAATCTAGAATCTATAAAATTAAAATTAGGATACAGATCTCATTTATCGAATTTTCATTCTATTGTTCCGGTATATTAATAAAGCTATTAACGTACAAACAAATGCCAGTTTAAAAATCCAAATTATAACGGATACTTCGAAAAAAAAATATTTTCTTAATTCCAGAAAAACTTTAAACCAAAGATGCTAGATCCTCAATCTTAGTTGCGTAATCTTTAATGCCAGGTAAATATTTTTTGCAGTGTATCCCTTGAATTGTACAAGTGTCGAGTTTAAACGGTTTTAACGATTTTAGCTTGTATCAACAAAGGAAAGTTATTATTTATAGAAAAAGGGAGAACTTATTCGCTATGGACTTGATAGTACGACCCAACATAAAAGTTAAAATAGTTAAAGATATTGAATTTATAGGAAAAAATTTTCAAGACTTCATTTCTATAGAAAATTTTTTCAAAATTTTATTTCTATAGAAAATTTTTGTCAAAATTTTATTTCTATAGAAAATTTTGTTAAAACTTTATTTGACAAAATTGATTGGTTGGTTGGTTTCTACTTCAGATTTTGCAAAAATTTTATTTGAAAATTTAGTCAAAATTGAATTTCTATAAAAAATGTTGCCAAAATTTTATTTCTCTTGAAAATTTTGTCAACATTTTATTTCTTTAGAAAATATTCTCAAAATTTTATTTCTAAAGAATATTTTTTCAAAATTTTATTTCTATAGAGAATTTTGTCAAACTTTTATTTCTATAGAAAATTTTGACAAAATTTTATTTCTATAGAAAATTTTGTCAACCTTTTATTTTGTTGTTGTTGGTTTCTTCTTCAAATTTTGCAAAACTTATATATATGGTTTGCCACTAATACTGAGCCCATTATTGAACTAGTAAGAAAAGTAGAAAGTCGGCGGGGCCGACTATGTCATACCCTAAACCATCCCTAATGAATTAGTAAATATAAGCACATTTTCATATTTAAGAACATTAATGTGTACATACTTATGGGACATTTATCTCAATTTGAGTAACATTGGTTATATGGGAGCTATATCTAAATCTGAACCGATTGCTATTATTTTTGGCAGGCTTAGTTTATACTATAGAAAATTACATTGTGCCAACTTTGAGTAAGATCGTTTACTAAATAAGGATATTATGGCCAAATTTGCGAAAAATCGATGCATATATATGAGAGCTATATCTAAATCAGCACCGATTTAAATGATATTTTGTAGATTTGGTTGATATTACAGAATATTACCCTGTGCAAAATTTGTGTATGATCGGTTAATAAGAAGAATTTGACCCGATTGTTTTCAAATGCAATAGCCTTCCTCCTTGTTCGCCATGCACCAAATTTCAATTGGTTAATAATTGCGACCGGAATCCTGCGAACAACAAGCACATGGACAGATGGACGGATACCAAGGGCTAAATCGCCCAGGAGTTGATTCTGAGTCGATCAGTAAGGGGTCAAAAATCAGTTTTTCTGGTAAGTACATTTTTTTGTTGATCAAAGTTATTATACCCTGACCATTATGGGATTTAGGATATAAAAACTATTCATCAATCATTGAAATGTTCGATCATCCGAACTTGTCGCTTGTCTTTGAAATGGGAAAATTTTTCCTGAATGTAAAGAAAACTAATTTTTTACTTATTCTGAATGAAGTTTTGCCGTGAGTCCACAAATTTCTTGTCATTAAAATACGAATGTAAATTTTTCCCCTGTCCAAAAGTCGATAAACTTTTCAATGAAGTCGTTTTGTCCTGATTGTTAAGTGGTTCGACTTAAATCTGGGTATATTAACATGAAAGAAAATTTTGTTGGATTAAGGTCAAATTTGCTTTAATAATTCTGAAAAATTCTTAAAATTTTGTGAACTCCCCTTAAATTTATTGAATTTTTGTATCTTGGCTACAAACCAAAGAAGTGTTAAACAAGTATATACGGCGGTAAGTTCGGCCAGCCCGAAGCTTATGTACCCTCCACCATGGATTGCGTAGAAACTTCTTCTAAACACTGCCATCCACAATCGAATTACTTAAGATGCGGTAACGCTTGCCGATGGCAAGGTATCTTAAAACCTCCTAACACGTCTTCTAAATTGTATGTAAGTCCATACGTGGTATATAGTAAATCAAAAAAGATCGATCAAATACGTCTATAATTCAGTTTGACAAAATTTTCTATAGACATAAAATTTTGACAAAGCTTTCTATAGAAATAAAATTTTAACAAAATTTTCTATAGAAATAAAATTTTCACAAAATTTTCTATAGAAATAAAGTTTTGACAAAATTTTCTACGGAAATAAAATTTTGACAAAATTTTCTATAGAAATAAAATTTTGACAAAATTTTCTATAGAAATAAATTTTTGACAAAATTTTCTATAGAAATAACGGTTTAACAAAATTTCCTATAGAAACAAAATTTTTACAAAATTTTCTATAGAAATAAAATTTTGACTATATTTTCTATAGAAATAAAATTTTGACCAAATTTTCTATAGAAATTAAGTTTTGACAAAATTTTCTATAGAAATAAAATTTTGACAAAATTTTCTATAGAAATAAAGTTTTGACAAAATTTTCTATAGAAATAAAATTTTGGTAGATTAGTTTTGGCTCGAGTGGCAATCATGATTACGAACCGAATAAAAGTTTAACAAAATTGTCTATAGAAATAAAATTTTGACAAAATTTTCTCTAGAAATAAAATTTTCACAAAATTTTCTATATAAATAAAATTTTGACAAAATTTTCTCTAGAAATAAAATTTTAACAAAATTTTCTATAGAAATAAAATTTTAACAAAATTGTCTATAGAAATAAAATTTTAACAAAATTGTCTATAGAAATAAAATTTTGACAAAATTTTCTATAGAAATAAAATTTTGGTAGATTAGTTTTGGCTCGAGTGGCAACCATGATAATGAACCGATATGGACCAATTTTTGTGTGATTGGTGATCGGCTATATATAACTATAGACCGATATGGACCAATTTCTGCATGGATGTTAGAGATCATATACTAAAACCACGTTCCACATTTGAACCGGATCGGATGAAGTTTGCTCCACCAAGAGACTTCGCAAGCCAAATCTGGGGATCGGTTTATATGGGGGATATATAGAATTATGAACCGATGTGGACCAATTTTTGTATGGTTGTTAGAGACCATATACCAACATCATGTACCAAATTTCCGGCGGATCGGATGAAATTTGCTTCTCTTTGAGGCTCTGCAAGCCAAATCTGGGGATCGGTTTATATGGGGGCTATACATAATTATGGACCGATGTGGACCAATTTTTGCATAGTTGTTAGAGACCATATACCAACACCATGTACCAAATTTCAGCCGGATCGGATGAAATATGCTTCTGTTAGAGGCTCCGCAAGCCAAATCTGAGGGTCCCTTTATATGGGGGCTATACGTAAAAGTCGACCGATATTTTTACACACACTATCTTATTTCAATTTCAACAATAAGTAATCATTCCATATTTACATCTTGTGCCCATCAAATGTACAAACGCAGACATCATGTAACTGCAAATAAAAACAAGTATATACAGCAGTAAGTTCGGCCGGGCCGAATCTTAAATACCCACCACCATGAACCAAATATTAGGGTTTCCTTCGAAATTTCAGGAGGGCTTGAGGACTTGTGGACACTTCCCGAAGATAAATTTAAAGATTTCACCTATGAGGACTATATCAGATTCTGGATTTATTAGAACCATTTTTGTTTGAGTTTTAGAGGAATCATTAACATCTCTTGTAAGTGTGCAAGAAAATTATAAAATAACGTCTTGATTTGAAATCTTAAATCTGTAGAAGTAAAATCTGGAAATTTTACATTGAGTTTCAAGCAACTTTCATGATCAGTGCGCCTTCTACACCCTCAAGAAGTGAAGTCGGTCTATGTGGAGCCATTACCAAATGGACCGATAAAAACTTAATCCGATACACGTTTTTGTGAGCCTAAAATACCAGAATATTTACAATTTTAGGCAAATCAGATAAAAACTACGGTTTCTAGAAACCCAAGGAGTTAAATCGGGAGATCGTTCTTATGGGGTCTATACTAAAATATGGACCGATACTCACCGTTTTCGGCACACCTCTTTATGGTTCTAAAATACCTCTAGATTTCCAAAAACTACGGTTTCTATAAGCCCAAGACCCCAAATCGGGAGGTCGTTTTATATGGGGACCATACCAAAACATGGACCGATGCTCACCATTTTTGGCACACCTCTTTACGGTTCTAAAGTACCTCTCGATTTCCAACTTTAGGTAAATTGGATAAAAACTGCTGATTCTATATGGAGGCTATACCAAAATATGGACCGATACTCACAATTTTTGGCACACGTATTTGTGGTCCTACAATACCTCTAGATTTCCAATTTCAGGTAAATTGAATAAAAACTGCGGTTTCTATAAGCCCAAGAAGTAAAATCGGGAGATCGGTCTATATGGGGTCTATACCAAAACATGGACCGATACTCACCATTTTTGGCACACCTCTTTATGGTCATAAAATACCTAAAGATTTCAAATTTCAAGCAAATTGGATAAAAACTACGATTTCTATAAGCCCAAGACCCCAAATCGGGTGGTCGGTTTATATGGGGACTATATCAAAACCTGGACCGATATAGCCCATCTTCGAACTTGACCTGCCTGCAGACAAAGGACGAGTTTGTGCAAAATTTCAGCACGATTGCTTCATTATTGAAGACTTAGCGTGATTACAACAGACAGACAGACAGACGGACATCGTTATATCGTCTTAGAATTTCTCCCTGATCAAGAATATATATACTTTATATAGTCGAAAATCGATATTTCGATGTGTTACAAACGGAATGACAAACTTATTATACCCCCGTCACCATTCTATGGTGGTGGGTATAATAAATGATCCATATAGCAAAATGCAGAACAAAAAACAGGTATATTTTTCAATTACACTTTCCTTTTTTGTGTTCACATAAAACCACGTGCCACTTATGAATAAATAAATTAACACAAAACCCAGTAAATCCGTATTCTCCGTCCATTCCAAGAAACAATCAACACACGACTGACGCGCAAAATGAAAATCGTGTGTACCTGCTCAATGTTTTTATAAAATTCTTTTCGCTGCAAAAAAGTTAAAAAATTAAATGGTCACGAAAAAAATGTAAATGGTCTTTATGGCCATGTAATGGTTCTAGACATATCTATACTTAACCTATAAAAATACTTTTTTCCCTGTAAAAAAGTAAAAAATATTGAATGGTCAGGTACATGATTTTCCCGACCATTTAATGGTCTCAAATTCTATCATTTAAATGATAGAACATGTTTGCGGTATTTGATAACCATTCAAATGTTTATTGCCACCATACATTTTTCTCCGCCCAAAAACTATTTTTACAAAGACAAAATACATGGTTTTCGCGGCAATTACATGCTCTAGATAAGCATTAAATGGATGCGGCAACCATGTCCAAACATGGTTTTTCTGTGCGTGTATGGTGGAGGGTATAAAAATGGGCGTTGTTTTTCCATACCTTAAAGACATTTTTTACTTGAAACATAGCACAATTTCTACTTAAAGTCGTGCCAACATTTGCATGGTATAGTTAACACGTTTTTTAAGGACTCTGATAGCATAATTCTTCAAATCGGCCCAAAAATAAAACATGCACTTTTGGTATCAGAAATCTTCAATTTAATCTCTGACTATATTGAGATTTTCTAAAATACCCACAAAATTCTCCTTACTTATAAGAAGTATATAAAGTTCAACGAACTTATTTTCTTTTAACGATCATAAAATCCCAAGGAAGAGTAAACAAAAAAAAACTCTAGCATATCAACTCCAAATTGTCATTCAAAAATTGTAGTTGTTACTGAATCCCCATTTGCAACTCAAAACCCGGCAGTGAGTCTGTCACTCATAACACTGCTGCAACCTGAGTCGTAAAAATCTTTGCCACGTTTGTGTCCCGAATAATTTCCAAGTTGTTTTCAGACAAAGTGTAAAAGGTAACAAGTACTTTGGCCATTGTTATTCATAATTTGCTGTTGTTCCCCATGACGGACGGACACTGTTGAATGTGAAATGGTATTATTGTCATATTTTGTTCTCCTTATTTCGTTACGTTTTGTTAATACTTTTAGGAAGTCTCAAAAATTGTTGCCCCCGAAAGATTCAAATGGAAATCTATAGAAAAAATCATGACAATACAAACAATACCTGCGGATGGATTCACAAACAAAGAAAAAAAGCTAAAATGAAAATAACTGTGAATGAGCAATGAACGATGGATCGTTACAATTGTGATGCCAACACGGATAAGGGAAGTAATAACTAAGATACACTCGGGCATTAAAGTGCAATAAAACGATTAAAGAAATGTTGTATTTGAATGATAGATATTAAATGACAGAGAAGTTCACTACCTCCCAGTAAAAAAGCGTCGCCAAAAAAGTAATGAAAATGTTCTTTTTGGATCCAGAAGTGGTGCAAAATTGACGCAGAAGCGATGAATTTAACATGGGCTTGTCATAGATCGGAAGTCCTCCATTTCAACAGCCGTTGTACTGAATTTGCATCACTCTTTAGGTGTGATCCGAATTCAATGTTTTGGATGTTAATTAAAGAATTCTGTAATATTTTGTCAAATAAATAAGTTTTATAATTTGTTATAATTTTTAATGGATTCTAACGCTTGTCGGAAACGTTACACAAATATTTTCAAAAATTCACAATTTTTTCAGATTGGATTTAGCATTTTTTTCGACCAAATTTAAATGATTTGCACCATTTTATGAATTCTTACTCTATTTTTAACCTATTTGAAACCAAAAAGTTACAATTACCCATTAAAAGTATGAAAAAAACCAAGTTATAAAAAATTGAATTAAAAGAACTTCTTGGGTAGTTAAAATAAAGAACATCATTGGGAGTGCATCTTCTGGAAATGCTTTTAAAGTTGTACCTTTGGAAGAACTTCCAAATTTGTTTGCTGGGCTGTGGTATCCCAATGAACTGAATACCCTAATTGAATCTAAAAATATCGGACTGGCACTAAAGGGTAGCTGATATGTATTTCAACCAACTTCGCTCGTCTGCCAGCGTAAAAATTTATTCCAATGACCGTTCATTTTATTGAAATAGCTTTGGGAGATAAACTGTAAAGGGTGATACGGTCAAAATTTGGTCAATATAAACTTGACGTATTTCTTCAATTTTGCATTTTAAAAACCTGAACACCCCTCATTTTGAAGGTGTGTGTGTGTAGAATGTTGCTCCTATTTTGATTTTGGAATTCACTCTTCAGTTGTCAAAATGCCGTCCAAGCAAGAAGAGCAGCGTATCAAAATTTTGCTCGCGCATCGCGAAAATCCGAGCTACTCGCACGCAAAGCTGGTAAAATTGCTAAAAGTTGCCAAATCAACCGTTACAAATGTAATTAAAGTGTTTGGGGAACGTTTGTCGATAGCCAGGAAGTCTGTATCGGAGGGAAATCGAAAACCGGAAGCCGCTGAGACGACAAAGAGAGATGTTAGGGTTTCAAGCGAAACCCTAATCTCTCTCTCCGAGATGCCGCAAATAAGCTGGGTGTATCGTCTACAACCGTGCATCGAGCCAAAAAACGAGCCGGACTATCGACTTACAAGAAGGTAGTGACTCCAAATCGCGATGATAAACAAAATACGACGGCCAAAGCGCGATCCCGGAGGCTGTACACGACGATGCTGACGAAGTTTGACTGCGTGGTAATGGACGACAAAACCAACGTCAAAGCCGACTATAAGCAGCTTCCGGGACAGGAGTTTTATACGGCAAAAGGAAGGGGAAAGGTAGCAGATATTTTCAAGCACATAAAACTGTCAAAGTTCGCAAAGAAATATCTGGTTTGGCAAGCCATCTGTACCTGTGGCTTGAAAAGCAGTATTTTCATAGCTTTCGGGACTGTCAACCAAGAAATTTACGTGAAAGAGTGTTTGAATAAACGTCTGCTGCCTTTGGCATCATGCCATTACGGTAAAAAGGCCATGGAGTGGTACGCCGCCAACAACGTGCAGGTGGTTCCCAAGGACAAGAACCCTCCCAACACGCCAGAGCTCCGCCCAATTGAGAAATACTGGGCTATTGTCAAGCGGAACCTAAAGAAGACCAAAAAAACTGCTAAGGACGAGCAGCAGTTCAAGGCAAACTGGCTTTCTGCGGCGAAGAAGGTGGACAAGGTGGCTGTACAAAATCTGATGGCAGGTGTCAAGCGTGAGGCCCGGCAATTCGGATTTGGAAAAGCGAAAGCCTAACTGAATATTTTTCCTGAATTTTATACTAAATTTAATTTGAAAAAAAGAAATTTAATTTGATTTTTTAAATAAACGATTTCACCGATTTACACGCGTTTTCCCTTGACGAAATTTTGACCGTATCACCCTTTATTTAAGAACGTTAAGAGGTATATGATTATGGGAATTTTATCACAATCTGAACAGAAATGCCTGATACTAGGAGCTATAGTTGATTTTGCACCTACAGAGTTAGTATGCCACCAATATTGAGTTCATTATTAAAAAAAGGGGAACTCGCTCAATTAGTGTGGGTAATACATCCAACTTTGTAAAAATCAGGCAATATTATTATGTAACACCTACATGTACACAGTCTTACACAAGTTTACATACGACTTAAGAAATTGTATTTTCTTTAATTAATAAAATATAATAAAATATGCATATACGTGCTTTAGATTTTGTAAATTAATTTCAAAAACAAAGTATTTGTCAATTTTCAAGAAGATTTTTTTAGTCTGGATTATAAACAACAACAAGAAACATGTTTAGTTATAAGGTAAAAGCCTCAAGGGTATGTAAACTTATGTGAGACTGTGTAAGTCTAACTACGATCGGCTAGTACATCTAAATTTGAAATTTTAGTAACATTGGTAAATAAATAAGAGTACTATGGCCAAATTTGGCAAAATCGAGTGATGCATATATATGGGAGCTATATCTAAATCTGAACCAATTTATATAATACTTTGCAGGTTTGATTGAATCCACAGAAGGTCACCTTGTGCAAAATTTGAGTAAGATCAGTTAATAAATGATGCCTCTATGGTAAAAAATAAGGTTATTGGGGCAACATTTTCAT